>NW_015387891.1:134225-149572 GCF_001527695.2 Protobothrops mucrosquamatus | reverse complement strand
TTATTCATTTTGTTAATCACAAGAATCAGCCATATCCAATAAGCTTCTAACCTCCTCACATTCAGACACTGAACAACCCAAGCAAACAATTGAGAAATACATAATTTCTTCATGATAGTAACATGATTTTTACTGAGTCCATCACATTTTTTTTCATTCCTATCATTGCTTGAAGTTTATTTAATTTCCAATGCAGCCCTTCCTGACTGGCATTTAATGAATCAAAATGTTTTGGTAACTTATTCTCCTTTGAGATAATCTCAGAATACCTAACAAAGTATTTTTTCTTCTTCTTTCCTGTGGTATGTCCATTGTTTGATAGCTATGACTAAGGAGAAACTTTAACTAATTTATGAAATCAATCAACATATCCTGGGTAATTTAGTTAAATTTAAAGTACTCTTTTGAAATCAAAACCTGAAACATCTCTTTGAGGTATTGGATTAGAAGAACCTGCTTTAATCTTAATGCTAAAAAAGATTCTTATATTTGCTTTAAATTCATTAGATTTGCTCCTGCAACAATAATTTTACATCAATAAGACTTAATAGTTCACAATATAACCATCAAATAATTCATATCCATGTATTATTAAATAGCAATAGCACTTAGACTTAAATACTAAATTATTTAATAAAAAACACAAAGCTTAACACCACTAAATTTAATTTCAGTGGTCTGACTTTATCTTCTCAAAAGCTCCAAAATAACGTAATTGTAAAGAAGTTATAGAAAGTTAATAATATAGGCCCAATTGAACTTTTAGAAGTGGAATCTTCCCTAGGATGAGTGCAGTCATTGAAAAGCAAGATCTGCCCCTTTGTCTCACAAAAATGATGGGGGGAATGAATAGCAGGTTTTCCTGGGATAGATGAGCAAATTAGGTAGTCAAATCCCATCAAAAACATGTTTTACAAGTAACTCAGTATCATCATCACATTCTAGATCAAAGTGACCCCACAATGTGAAGCAAAGCAGATTTTTAGAAGACATTAGATGCAATAAATCTAGGGAAATGCCCACATAATTCTTATTAATACTGACTGGAATTTATCATATTGATGGTGACATATGAGTGAGGAACACATGGCAAAATAAAGGTAGAGGATGCATAATCATCAAACTTTTTTCTTCTTTTAGTTGTATTAAGAGATAGTAGTCAAAGAACTTCCATAGATTTAGAACCTTAATGAAGTTGATCTAAGCAACAGGCTTTTAATTGCTGGAGTGTAGTGACTGATACTGTATAGAAAGGTTTTATTTAATCAGATGGACCCAATTGAAAGTAGTATTCTTCTATCCAATATAGTACATTTTAGCTGACATTGAACAATATAATGATCTAATGTGGAAAACAGAATTCTCTCTCTCTACATATTTGCATGGACATATTTCCATAGATATCCACTGACTAGTCATGCTACAAGCAAAACTGCTTTTCATTCATCACCTAACAAATCTTGTTGATATGCAAATAATAATGGCAACCTTTATCCATCATGACCTGAACAATAGCAGTGGAATTATTTCCAAAGGAGCCAACTGAATTTGCGGTTAACTGATTGTTTTAACTGATTTATACTTCCTCATCATGAATATTATTTTAAACAAACCTAGACTTCCTCAAATCACTTTGATTTCAGCAGACTTGGCTGCTAAGAAAAGACATTCTGTTTCAAAGCTTCCTCTTCAGATTTTCTGAATTTTGTATGTAGGCTTATCCTAGGCAGTTACTGTCATGGTACATACATCTGTTCTATATATAAGTTCTAAGTATAAGATTTGGAACAAATCATCTGACTTTCTTGAAAGAAAAGAAACAAATAAATGTCTATCCAGAGTAAGAATTAAAAAAATGGTGAATTAACAATTTCTTTAAGATTTGAATTGGAAAGCAATTACCCATGGAAGCATACTTTCCTGAAATCAAAACAATAAAACCTGAGAATGCTGATCCCTTCTGGATTCTGAAATAAAAAATTCAGGTCCTAAAATCCAAATTTCACATCCTGAAACAATCTCATAACACAGAAAACAAGACTTTGCAACTGAGCTCCATGGGGGTAATGATTTCTTAGAGAGTTAGTGATTCTATCCAAGGACATATATACTGTGTGCTTGTGGCTAATGAAAACAAAATGAGCTTCAGTACAGCAACCTCTGTACAAATGATTCTGCTCAAAAATATTCAGGCTCTGGGAAATAATATTTGTGATAGCCTAGTTTTGTATTTAAAGTTTATCTGGATTTTCTTACTCTTTGTACTTCTGCTTCTGCTTTAACCACTCCACTGATCCCCTGGATTTTTGATATTGTGTTAGGATTACCTTATCATCTTGCAAAAATCTAGGCAACCAATAGATAGTAGAGCTTTCTGCATTTTTTGCTCCTATCTAGTACTCATCTATAATGATAAGAATAGCCCAAATTATTACCTTGCCTATAGATAGATAGATAGATAGATAGATAGATAGATAGATAGATAGATAGATAGATAGATAGGTAGGTAGGTAGGTAGGTAGGTAGGTAGGTAGGTAAGTAGGTAGATAGATAGGTAGAAAGAAAGAAAGAAAGAAAGAAAGAAAGAAAGAAAGACCTGAATTTATTGAACCTATGTTTTTGCTTTGATTCAGAATAGTGTATTAATCAAAGATTCCCCTTATCCTTCAAGGTCATCCACACTCTCCATTATACCAAGATATGAGCTTGATTTGAAGAAGTTTTTACATTTTTTTAATAACAATGAAACAAATGATCTGGGAAAATAGAAATTAGCATCAAATGGTACTTTTGCTTTTAATGAGGTTGGCGTAAACAAGCAGATAATTTGAGGATCATTTTTGTACATTCCTATCTTCTTCCAGCAAGCCTGCTATGACGTATCTCTTTCAACTTTTACTAATATTGGAGGTTAGAATTATAACAGAGTTTATTCAATGACTGGGGAGACTGTTCAAACATGCATCTCCCTATCAGAGGGCATATTCCTAACAAAGAGGAGATTCAAAAGTCATATAATAAGGTAATAAAAAAAATACAGGTGGATGATAAATGGTAGAGAGCATTTGTGTGTGTATATGTGTGTGTTTATTGCTTTGCTGTTGTGTATTGGTGATACAGATTTTTGCCAGCCCTACCTATGGCTTCTAAGACACCTTCCTAAGAACCATAGTTTTGCAGGCTTATCAGAATAAAGGTAAAAAGTCTCTGCGGATTTTACTCCGCTAGTTGTTGCTGACTACAGCAGTACTCACCTCCATTTCAAGCCATTGAACCAGCAATGTCCAATGACATTTCTGCAGTTATGAGGCCAGCATGACGTCATGGAGCTCTGTTACCTTCCCACTGAAGTGGTATCTATTTATCTACTCACATTTTCATGCTTTAGAATTGGTAGGTTGGCAGGAACTGGGGTGTGGCACTATTTTTGAACCTAGACTATTGGCTTTCCAGCTGACAAGCCCAGCATCTTAACAGCTGAGTCACCATGCCGTCCATTATCAGAGTACTATAATAAATGTCAGTTCAATGGAATAATACTCAGTATAAATTCAGAAGTTTGTATTTGAGTATATATAGAAGTTTAGAAGTTTGCAAATAATAGCTTATTTCTAAAGAATTGCATTCATACAGCTACTATCTCACAAACCTAAGGAGAATTCAAGCTGCCGTGAAAGGATATTCACCTGAAGATAAGATGTTTGTATGAAACTTTATAGCAAAATTCCATCTTCATTTATAACCAAACGCAGGATTCAGCAATTTGAGGCAGAATATTATAAAGACATTGGGATTTGAATACCTGATTCAGGAGTTTCTTAAATGATTCTTTAAAGAGCTTCATTTGTCAAGGATGAGGGTAGGTTTTATGTCATCATACTGGTAATTCTCTTTGGTGCCATGATAGGATTAATGGTGAATTATTTTTATTGGGAGCCCATTGAAACAGTAAATGGGAAATGAATATTTCAAGGAATCTTCAGCACATCTTAAGTGAACAGAACATAAAGGGAAATGAGACTTTTTGAGTAGCTAGACCTAATCTCTTGATTAGGTCAGATTGAACTAATGCCCAGCAACATTTGCATCTATTCACTTTTGGACACTGTCTTGTCCAAAAACAAGAGGAGGAGGGTCACAGTTTAGAGTTGGGGCTTCCTGCCAAAGGATAAGTTTGCATTTAAAGACTTACACATTTTCATTTCTTTGTAAAAATAATGTGTATCAGTGTACGTCTGTCTGTCTGTCTGTCTATCTGTCTGACTGTCTGTCTCCCTCTGTGTGTGTGTGTGTGTGTGTGTGTGTGTGTGTGTGTGTGTGTATGTGTTTCCCCTTAATCATTATATAGAGTCCTTTCATCTTATCCTTTACCTTTTATCAGTATGCTAGTACATTAGAACTATGAGAAAAATGGACCATATTTTTTCAGGTAAAGATGTGACAAGCATTTCCAAGTAGCCATGAAATAGTAGGGATGTATATTCATCAACTTCCAAATGTTAGAATAATATAGACAACATCAACATAATTTACATATTAGTGGCCAATGACAGTATTATGGAAAGTAATTAAACTTTAAAATTATGTATGAATAGTATAGACAGCTTAATGGGCAGGCTGTCAACAAACAGCAAAACTTTAGATTATTATTATTATTATTATATTTGGAT
Organism: Protobothrops mucrosquamatus; assembly: GCF_001527695.2. Lineage (NCBI taxonomy): Eukaryota > Metazoa > Chordata > Lepidosauria > Squamata > Viperidae > Protobothrops > Protobothrops mucrosquamatus. The sequence goes on along the minus strand of NW_015387891.1, from coordinate 144,902 downwards.
TTATATCCCGCCCTTCTCCTCGCGGACTCAGGGCGGCTACTTGATGTCAGAATCAGAGTTTCTTGAATCTCTATGGCAACATCTGGTGGAGAGCTGGATTTCTACAGAAAATAGCTGGGTCTGATAGTCATAAAATGGGGCCATATGAATGAGTCTTGTAATAATTTTGTGCATTATAGTACATATACGAAAATATTTTTTCCACAATTGCTGATGAATTGTTTCTTCTCTATATAATATTATTTTCAAGTCAAATCAGACTGAGTGCAAGAACTCCCATTCTCCTTTGGCTTTGTGACAATGCAATATCATCAGTGTTCCCAGCCCTCACTATGGTAACTTATGGGAAAAAAAGAGTGCTCATTTATCAGAAACTAGGAGTCCAATTATAAACCTGGTTTATGAAGACATTTTTTGGGGAAAACTTGAAAATAAGCAAAAGAGAAGGCCTTTCATGCTAGTGAACAGGGTATCAAAAGTTTTTCTTTTATGAATAATATAATTATTACGATTACTTTGAGGGGAGGATGTTGGCTAAATCCTATTTCACTTTTAATTTCACAAATGATAATTAGGTTTAATATGTAGTGTATTTTGTTTTGCCTTGGTTTTGCAGTTTTTATCTGTCTCTGGATAAATTGTTGTTTATATCAATCATGCAGGGAGCAAGATTACATTATTGCTAAACTGGTGCAATGGCTATGGTGAAGAAGATGAATTTCTGGAAAAGGGACAAAAAAGAAACTGTCTATTGAAACAGAACCAAAACTTATCAGACCTGTGGTGAGATACACATAACATATATATGCCATTCACACAAGGAGAGAACTAAAGAATCTAGGTCAATGGGGCAGACCTCAGGAGCCTTTCTACACAAAGGACACAGCAATGCAACAATTCCTCAGTGAATGGCTCCTGTAGTATTAAACATTTTATGGAAATGTTTCAAAACCTAGGATTATTATGAGTATTTCAATTGTATTATTTATTGGTAAGGCAACAGGAATCAGATTTCACTTGAAGTGGCAAAAGATTGGGATAATTATGTAATCACTGAGAGGAAAAAAATGTAAAACTCAAAAAGGCCTCCCCTCATGTGCCATTAATATACTTAAGCACTGTTGTTTAAGAAGCCCTTTTAAAAAGCTCAATGCTTTATACAGGGATAATATACTTTCTTTTGAAATGCAGCTCCATTATTTAATCTACTAGAGACTGGCTTGGAATCATTCCAAAGTGTAAGAATATTTGTAAGGAAAGAAAAAGAGGGGAAAGATTTAACATGACAACTCTGTCAGGAAGCACTGTCTGATAACTCATTAACACATTAGCTACAATATATGGTTCACTAGCTTATTTTGAGAATGCCACTGTCAACGCTGCTAACATCGGATGTTCTTGCTTTGACAAGAGATGGAAATGTAGCCATTTTTCTCTATCGCTTTTAGAGTTCGTTGATGCTGGGAGGGGGAATGTGGATGAGAGTCCAGCTAGTCATAACAATAATAACTCAGCTGTGGGAACCCAAGGTTATTAGGTCCAGAGTTGATAGAGATTTGGTAGGCTGGAGATCTGGGGAGAAAGCCCGCGTTTCAAGTTAATTGGAGAATGTGATTTATGACTGTTAATTGGAGGAGGGAATTGTGCTTTGCTACTTTGTGCCAGGGGAGGAAAATTCAGTTTTTGGCTTCAACTATGTAGTGCCAATACTTTGTTTCTCGAATAAAAGATTCTTTAAGGAAAACAATACCTCAAAGTTATTTTGAAGAGATTCATCTGTCGGAACCATGACATTAAGCCAAATATTCCAATTTTTACCTAACTATCTTGGGGTCCCGAGCCCCAGTTGCTGTCCCTACAATTGAGGGATAGACCAACAGAGATTCGGGGAAGATCTCAGCATGGAGAAGGAAGGAGTGCCTGAAACCAGCACCCCCACAGTGGTTGCTACCTCAGAGGGGGGAACGCAAGCCAGCGTGCCAGTGGAGAAAGAACTTTTTCAGGTCTCTCAGTTGGGAGCAAGACCCAAGCCGCAAGGACAGCCTATCTGGTAGTTGGAATGGACCTTACCCAATGGAGACTCTAGACACCTTGAGACCGCCTTGCCACAATCAAATGCTTTGAAGGTGGACGAGATTGAGTTGCAAAGAGGGGCTTCCTGCATGTCACGTTCCCCGGACCAGTGGAGAACCACAAAATCATCTGCCGTTGAGGACTCGGGTGAGTGGAAGTACCTGTCCACAGCCCATAGTCAATCAGTGGAGAAGTTGATGGAAAGATTTGAGGAGCTAGAAATGAGAAGTGGAGAACAACTGTCCCATTCCCTGCGAGTGATCATGATGATCAGCGAGGCAGCCACCAACTCATGCCAAGGGGAAGCCCTAGTTCCACCTGTGCAGGTCAGGCAGCTTTCCTGTCCTCTAAGTCACCAACCATGGCTTCCAGCCCCGTGGGGAAAGACAGCTCCAGTCATTGCCCCTCCAAAAGCCCTGATCACCACCAACAAGATAAGACCCCAAGCCATCACCGGGACAGCCAAACCCCAGATTGACGCACTTACTGGCCATACAGCCCAGGGCCCATACCGCAATGGGGGATGTCACAGCCTACCCAGATTAGAAGCCAGCAGCCACCATGGGGGGCAGCAACCAAACTGGGGGTGGCCACAGCCCCTAAATGAGCAGCAGCAGTGGGGCTGGCCACTGCCTCTGAACGTGCAGCAACCATTGAGGACCGTGCAACTGATGGGGATCCAGCAACAACCACCTCTGAGGCCGCAGGGAGGCCTACAACAACTGGGGATACCACAACCACCCACAAGTCAGCAACAGTGGGGATGGCAGCAGCCCCCACACATGCAGCAACCACTGGGAGGCCCACAGCAACTGGGACTGCCAACACAGCAGCCGCTGAGACCGTTGGGGGTCATACAACAATTGGGGATGCCGCAGCCACCGGCATTGCAGCAACAGCTATGGGAGTGGCAACAGCCCTTGAACATGCAACAAACACTGGGAGGCTTGCAGCAACTGGGGGTGCAGCAGCTGCCATGGGAGGGGCAGCAACCAGTGGAGGTGCAACATCCACAGTGGGAAGGCCAGGAACCACTGATGGTGCCACCTCTTAAAGCAACCTTCGATGGGGACCCGGAGAAGCTGATCTTTTTCCTCAACCAGGTGTGCTCTCACTTGAACCCATTTCTACATGAACCCAGCCGTGATGGTTGATGTGGTTGCTTCCAGCTTGGAAGGGGAAGCATCCAAGTGGCTGAACAATCTATATAATGAGAAAGCACCTGAGTTGGAGGACCGCCATCTCTTCCTCCTAGTATTGAGAGCAAGGTTTGAGGACTCATCCATTGCCCTCAAAGTGGAGAGGCAAGTCCACAAGATAAAACAAGCTGGCAGGCCTGCACTGGAATACGTACAAGAGTTTTGCAAGATAGTCGGCCAAATAGAGAGGTGGTCTGAACAATCCCTAGCCCATCACTTCAAGGAAGGACTAGATGACCACCTCTGCCAGGCTTGTATCTATAGAGCAGTTCCTAATCAGCAGCAAGAATGGTATCAGGTAGCAGTAAGACTGGATGTTCAGCTTGCACGCTATAAGAAGGGACCCTCACAAGAAGCCAAGTCGAGGCCAGATCAACCCAAATGACAGGCACCCCCCCAACAGCCTCCAACCGCGGTGGCTACTGACAACCCCTGGCTACCTGCAGACCCACCAATCAAGTGCTTTAGATGTGGACAATAGGGACATCAAGCAGCGAGTTACCCAGTCCCTTACCCTCAGCAGAAGAATAGACCAGGATCACCAGTGAGAAAGAAACCAGCCCAGCAGCCCGCGAAAGAGAAATCCAACTGGATTGCTCAGGAACTTGTTGCCCAAGTCACGTCCCCCACACAGGAGAGTGCCAAAACCCAAGCCAGACATGCCGTCACTCTACCCTCCTATGACAGCAATGACGAAGGAGAGAATGACTGATGGTGAGTTGACACATTCCACCTTTTTCACTACCTGCCAAACTCATAATCCCTAAGACGGGGGCACAGGTAGATTTGATGCTCCCAGTGCATTATTAGCTTATCACTTGCCCTGAAAATGGGCATACAAGCAAGGCTGCTCTCCAAACCCATGAGGTTTGAGCAAGCCGATGGCTCCCTAATGGGAGGAACTTTAATCACGCAATTGACTGAACCCCTACACTTAGAAATAGGTGAACACTGAGAGTTCATTCATTTCATGGTGGCTCCGAAAATGACTGAGGCTGTGATCCTAGGACTAACCTGGTTAGACAAATGGAAGCCATTTATCTGGTGGGAGAAGGGAATGAGGATTGTGAGGTTACCTATAGAACCCAAGCCCCCCCTTAACACAATGGATGTTACAGGAGAACTTAGCCCACCCAATGAGTAGTTCAAATAGCTGCCTTATCCCAACCAGATAAGCCACTCATCCTCAGTGAATACCAGGACCTAGTGGAGGCATTTAGTGAGAAAGAATGCAACACTCTGCCTCCCCACCGACCCAATGATTGGTCTATTGAACTGTTACCGGGAACCAAACTCCCACAATCAAGAATGTACGCTATGTCCCCCCTTGAGATGGAGGAGATGCATCAGTATGTGGACAAAAACCTAGCGAGGGGATTTATTGAACGGGCCAAGTCTGCCATGGGAGCCCCAGTGTTATTTAAAGAAAAAAAAAGACGGGTTGCTTCATCTTTGCATAGATTATAAAGGTCTGAACATTGTGAGCGTGGAAAACAAATACCCCTCCCCCTCCTGAAGGACTTACTAACTCACCTGGCAAAGTTGGACTTGAGAGAGGCATATTACTGGGTGAGGATAAAGGAGGGAGATGAGCAGAAGACTGCCTTTAACTGTCCCATGGGGCGCTACCAATTTAAAGTCATGCCGTTTGGACTACAGGGGGCTCCATCTGTCTTCATGCAGCTGATCAATCAGGTACTACATGACCATTTATACAAAGGGGTTTTGTTGTATCTTGAAGACATCCTGATATACGGCACATACTTTGCCATTCATTCATTTATCACATTTATATAGTTGGCCAATTCAAACAATATGATTTTGAGTGGGATAGAAGAGAACACCATACATAATAAATGTAACACAATGAAAATTAACACCATAGATTAAAAATGATTAAAACAATAAAATCAAAAAGGCCAAATTAAAATCTACCACAAGGAAGCCAATTGTGATTTCACTAATCCTGACTCCAAGAGTGGGGAAGATTCATTAGTGACATGCCACTTGCCTACCACCTTCTTTGCTTTTTGATATAATGCTGGTAGGTAGAAACAAAGAAAGCCCAATCATGGTCACTTTAATAAAGTGTGCAACCTTCTATTCAAAGTTGCACTTCTTTTTTCACCATCCATAGGAACTGCCGCAAATGTTCACTAGTATTTCTGAATTTAAACTTAAATTATTTAAAGAAAAGCATTTTAAAGAGGGTAAGAAGAGATAGGGTGGATGGGGTATCATGGCACCAGCTCTAGGTGCCAGATAGCCCAAACTCCAGGTCTTTAAGAAAAATAATAAATTTAAAAGAACCCAGCCCATAGTATGCAATGCAGGTTACTACATTTTAAGGAAGCATATTGGAAAAGATGGCATCATCTGCAACTGGAAGATCCCGCTTTGCTTTAAATCGAAGATACATTGCATGGTTGTCTGCCCAGTGGCACTCTACGGGAAAGAATGCTGGCCAATGATGAAGAGATATGAACGGGCACTGCACACAAGGGAAATGTGAATGATCAGATGGTCATTTGGGGCCATATGGCTGGATCACATTATGAACAAAGACATATGGAAGGTCTTCAAAGTTGTTCCAATTCCAGACAAAATGAGAGAAGCCAGCTGTGGCGATATGGGCATGTGGTCAGAACTGATGTGGAACCCCTCGTGAGGGGGCACTTGCACTCAGCCCAGATAGCCAGCAGCCCAAAGAATGATCAAAAAAGTGATGGATGGACTGCCTACATGAAGGTATGCAAACTGTAGACCGGAAGAAATGTCAAGCAAAATGCAAAGCTGTGAACAATGGGATGTGATGAGAATAATGAAGAAGAAGAAGAAGAAGAAGAAGAAGAAGAAGAAGAAGAAGAAGAAGAAGAAGAAGAAGAAGAAGAAGAAGAAGAAGAAGAAGAAGAAGAAGAAGAAGAAGAAGAAGAAGAAGAAGAAGAAGAAGAAGAAGAAGAAGAAGAAGAAGAAGAAGAAGAAGAAGAAGAAGAAGAAGAAGAAGAAGAAGAAGAAGAAATTGGAAAAGATGAAAAAAGGTCAGAAAGTATTTAATCACACAGAACATACTTAAACCAGCATATTTTCTTGTCCAAGATGTACAGGTGACCACCACACTGGACAAGTTTAAAAAGTCCCATGTCATATTTATTGAAAAGACAAACACTTTTCAGCACAGCTCTCTCCCATGTTTTATGCTCCATACTTAAAGCCTGTAAGTTTAATATGTCTGAAAAAAGAGCTTCTTTGTGCAGAACTGCATAGTCACGGGCTTTCTTTCTAGGTGACAAAGCCATGATCAGGAAATTGAGCTAAGATCTAGAAATGTGCACACAATATATACTGTAGGCTCTCCTATCCAATGTTATGGATCTATGAGAATGTTTAGGCCACTAGATGGGCATAAAATATTGGAGCCAGAGTTATAGTTAGTCCCAGTGAACCAAGATGCAATGAACAACTATACTTTGGCCTTGCAAGTAAATACTGCAGAGTGTAGGCTATAGAAATATGGACTTCTTGTTGATATAAAAATATTTACTACAAAGTGAGGTGTATGCATAGGAGTATGTGAACTATTGACCCCTGTTTTTATGAATATACTTATTGCACCAGAAATGCAAATTTAATTATCACATTCCAACTTTTTCTATGTGCCACCATGACAGAAAGTTTGAACTGAATTAAAGATTGTTACAGATGTGAAATGTCTGCTTTCCATTGTTTCTCATCACTGTTTCATTCCATAAAAATAAAAATCTCTCTTATCCTTGTCTCTGCCATTCAGACATTCTCTCTGTATATCTTAATAATTGCTAGGACATATTAACAAGCTGCTTAGAGTTTAGAATTATAAATTAGATGCTAGATTTCAGGGCAGTATCACAAGATTGATTCAACTCTCTTCCTTAAACTCTTTGGAAATAAGTAACTCTTGATTAGGAAACTGCTTTGAAACTGTATAAATTATGTAATAAATATGAGATATTATGTTTTACTTTTGAGATGTACTGATAAATTACAAGGAACTAGAAATTGGTATTGGTCAGGAATCAGTGCCAAATAAAACAAGAAACTGCTTCCCCTCACATAGTTGATAAGATCACTCCTAAACATCTGTCACATTCTAAAACGTTCAGGGAAAGAACCCAAGATGTAATTATACTCTATGGTTTACATTCTTCTAAAGTGATCTGGGTAAAGAGAATGGACCTCATAAAACTCCAACACCTCTTTGCTATCTATTAAAGCAGTCTGACTTTTCTTCTATGGGAGTCTGAAAAAAAGATGCAACTGCTTTAAGGAGCACATTCATTAAGGCAATTTGTAAAGCAACTAGGTCTTCCTTGGCTTCACAAAGATATCTGACAAAAGACAAGCTATATTCACGAAAATTGTGCCTACATTCACACAAGGTTCAAAATACGTTCCCAAATTCTTTTTCAAAGCATGCTCAATCCTGTTTGCAGACCAGTTAGTTCAATTATATTCTCAGTTCTTGAACATTCCCATTTGAATTTTGCAGTAGAAAAGAACTGTAACTGAATTTTTAATTTGGGACACTGTTGAATTTGATGAAAGGGAAGTTTCATAAAATGGCTAGGTGTGTAAAAGGATAAATATGGCCTCCCAACTGAGGAAAGTGTACAATTGGCATTCCAGATTAATGTATGCAAAATATTTTCTTGTCACAACTCCCTCCAATTCCTCAATCAAGAGCTATGAATCCAGAAAAAAAAATATCTGAATCAATTGCCTGATATATCCACAAGTCTGATTAATGCATTTGTTGAACCATGACCAGGCCAGAAACTAAACTTGATTTACATAATCTGTTTTTTCAAGGCTCTCTGGAGCTGCAGTCTGAATTACTGTTTAATGTTTCATAGGAATATTAAAGGGATAAAGAAGAAGAAACACAAACATCCTTCCTTTCTAACTTTTCTTAATGTGGGAATGTCAACCACTAATTCAGAAGGTCAGTTTTAGATTTAACCACTGATTTAGAAAGCAAAGCTTCCACTGATGTATAAACTGAAATATGGAGATGATTTTGGGATGAAGAAAGGCAAAGATTGCGTATTATTCTAGATGTTCAAGCATTGGCCTAGACATATCAAATAGATTGCACTATACTAGTCTTCAGTCTTCTGATATTCCTGCAATAAATGGGCCTATACACCATATGCCTTCTGCTTCAGTACAGATAGTCCTCAGTTTATGTCCACAATTGAGCCCAAAATTCTGTTGCAAAGAGAGAAAGTTGTTAAGTCAATTTTGCCCCATTTTACGACCTTTCTTGCCACAGTTGTTAAGTGAATTACTGAGTTGTTAAGTTAATAACATAGTTGTTAAGTGAATCTAGCTTCCCCATTGACTTTGCTTGTCAGAAGATCACAAAAGATGATCACATGAACACTGCAGCCATCATAAATATGAACCAATTGCCAAGCATCCAAATTTTGATCACATGACCATAGGGATGCTGCAACATACATAACTGTGAAAAATGATCATAAGTCATTTTTTTCAGTGACGTTGTAATTTTGAATATCACTACATGAACTGTTGTAAGTCAAGGACTACCTGTAATCCCTGAATGTACAATTATTACCAAAGATATTTGGGTGTCTCTAACCTCTTACACTGATGTAATAGATGTTTGAAAACCATGCTGAAATTTAATTTTGTGCTTTGAAGATTAAACAAGGTGGAAACAGGTGAGTGAGGAGAGGAAGTGTCCAAGTGCTGCTCTTAAGAAATCCAATTTCCCCCTCTTTACCCAGATGCAAAACCCAACATATTAATTAAGAAAGTGCTCACACATTATTTCAACCCCACAAAGAGTGTGAAGTCATGATTTAGACATAATTTAAAAGCTACATTCACTTTCTGTAATCCTTCCATTAAAAATAAATGCCCTGCAGGATGTATCAACAAGTAACCCTGAGAATAAAGAGAAAATATAATTGATATACTAACATGTATTGCTTTTAGTTTCTTCCTCTGGTGTGCTTTATGTCTGATAACCTGTTGTACAGACAAATATCACAAAACCCTATTTTTTTGGGATGTATTGATTCTTAATTCTTATCTGAATCATTTCCCTGTTTCATTTCAGGGGTCTCTCAAAGGCTTCATCTAAAAACATAAAAGTAAAAAGTGAAAAGTGAGTGATCTGTTCCCTGTTTAGAGATTACTTAAATGTTATCTTTAAAGAGGCCTGTCATTTTCTCAGGACACAGAGATGTATCCATAGAATTTGTTAAGAGTATATTTTCTGAAAAAACAATATTAAATTGATAGGAAATATTATTTTTTTCTTCTATCCCAGCCAGATGTTTTATAGAGAAGAAACTGTAATATTTGAACCTGCACTCATGGGTGTTGCTCTGATTCACAATAGAAAAATCAGACTGCTTTAGGCAGGAAAAAAAAAAGAAATGATAGGAAATGCTGTACCAAATAAATAAAGAACCATCTACTGGTATTCTGTATATGACCGTGCATTTGTTCAGTGCCTGCCTCAATGTCAAGTTACAAGGAGGAAGAAGGTCAAGTTCATTGTATTGTAGATACCTGCAATTCAAGACATTTCAATGTCTAAATAGTCCTTTGGTGGAACTCCTATGACTCTAGACAAAATGTAACAGTGTCAAATAGCTTTTGAGTTTTCTAAGGTTCTCCTGTTTTCAATCTTTATATTTATTATTGACATTGATAACATTTCTGCCAATAACTAGCAATTCAAAAGCATGCAAATGCAAGCACATTAATAAGTACTGCTTTGGTGGGAAGGTAACAGTGTTCTGTATGCCTTTGGCATATAGCTCTGCTGGCCACATAACTACAGAAAATATCTTCAGGCAATGCTGGCCTCCCTCAGCCAAGAAACAGAGATGAGCACCTTACCCTAGGATTGAACACAACTGGACAGGGAAAACCTTCACCTTTATATATATATATTAAAAGAATAAAACCGAGCACCAAGAGGAATAAAGTATAAAAGTTTAAAAATTTAATAAGCCGAGTTTTCGTCAGAACCCGTCTGATATCATCAGGGCGTTAAAACAGCAGTCTGGGAGAAACCCTTATAAAGTGTGTGTGTCAATTGCCATATAAAATGTCCTTTATTTCCAATAATGTAAACTTTTTGTGAAGACTTTTTCTTGGTATACTTAGTGTTAAATATAAAGATCCAGAAATTGGGATAACATAATAGTTTTATCTGCTTTGCTGAATATTATCAGATTGGGGGTCTTTCTGACCCCAAGAGTCTGAGGTACTATGTAAGGTATGTGAGAAAGACCTTGAGAATTTAGGCAAAGAGATGCTGCCAAAGGAAGTCAGAAAAGAGGCAGTTTAGTCTACATCTGGATAATGAGCGGGGCAAGAGGCTCAGAAG
>NW_015387891.1:132394-133905 GCF_001527695.2 Protobothrops mucrosquamatus | reverse complement strand
TGGGATAACATAATAGTTTTATCTGCTTTGCTGAATATTATCAGATTGGGGGTCTTTCTGACCCCAAGAGTCTGAGGTACTATGTAAGGTATGTGAGAAAGACCTTGAGAATTTAGGCAAAGAGATGCTGCCAAAGGAAGTCAGAAAAGAGGCAGTTTAGTCTACATCTGGATAATGAGCGGGGCAAGAGGCTCAGAAGCAATGGTGGGATTCAGCCAGTTTGCACTGGTTTGGCAGAACCAGTACCTAAATTTTGTTGAGTTCGGAGAACCGGCTGAATGCACACTGCTTCCAGAAGTCAATTTTAGGCCTCAGAGGCCTGGAGGTGGCCTTCCAGGCCTAGAATGCCTGCCGTTAGTGTGTGGATGCCACTTCCGGAAGTCTGTTCTAGGCCTTGGACGCCTGGGTCTGCATCCATACAGAGAACCAGTTTTTCATGTATCTGAATCCCACCACTGCTCCCTAGTTAGTGGTTTATAAAGGAGAGGAGAAGGAATGTACTTTCATACTAGCCAAACTGATATCAGCTTTGGAAATACTGTTAACTGCTCCAAGTGGAGAGGCAGCAAAGGCTGTAAAGAGCTCCTCCAAAAGTATTTTTTTTTAAATTTTATTTTATTTTTAACTTTTTAACCCTTTTTAACCTTGTATTTTTAACCTACTTTTAACCCATTTTAATCTATTTTTAAACCTGGTTTAACCCCTGCTTGACTTTTTATAAAAGTCACAGACTTTTTATAAAAGCATAGGAAGGAGCCCAGAAGCCAGAGTCTAGTGGAATTGTAATTGTAAATGGACTTTGGCCTGATCGGAAAAAAACATGACTGCAACAATGCACAGACAACCCAAGATAAAATACTTTTTCCAGATAACAAACACTGTAAGTAAGTCTCCTTCTATCTTTTCTTTCCCCCTTGCAACCCCAGCAAACAAACCTAGCCACCTTCTGGATTGGGAAGAGGAAGACTGCTTCTCTATGGAGGAGAGAGTTGCAACTCCAGGGGAGAACAAGAATAATACTAGGAACAATTCTAAAGGAAGCTTGGAGTTGGTTGGTAAAAATTGTCTACTAACAGCACAAACAGTCTCGGAGTGAGGAGGATGTGGTGGAGAGGCTGGTCTTGTAGAGACACAGGATCTTACTCCAAGTTGCTAACACCCCTCTGAATAAGGGTAGGTGGCACAACAGGAGAGAGGTTTTGATCTCTCTATCCCAACTCTTACACTGCAGGTTATACTCTAATGAGCTAGTAGAGATTTCCTGGCTCCCCGACAGACAAGGGTGCAAAAGAATATTGCTAACCTTTGGGCAAAACTGTTCTGCCATCAATGTTATTTAGGCTTGAGATTTCATTAAAGAAATTTTGTATTTGGCCAAGATGGGTATTTCATGCCATCCAAATTCAGTCCCTGTTAAAGTCTGGGCAGAGAGCCAAGACAGTGAGGGAGGATGACATTAATCTTGGGAGTTCCAAAGCACCAACAGCCAAACAAACAAGCCCTCAATTAAC
>NW_015387891.1:125782-128604 GCF_001527695.2 Protobothrops mucrosquamatus | reverse complement strand
GCCCTCAAGACATGGCTATTTAAGTTGGCAGGACTGGCCTAAGGGTTATTTTTAGCTTGGTTTTATAATAATTTTTTAAAAAAAATAATAATGGCCTAATAATATTTCATTTTAATTAACATTTTAACTTTAGTATTTTTGTATCTATGTATTTGTTTTTAAAAGGCTGTAAGCCGCCCTGAGTCCGCAGGGAGAAGGGCGGGGTAGAAATATAAATAATAAATAAATAAATAAATAAATAAACTAATCAAGGAGAGAATAAGCAGAAACTTCCTAACAGTGAGAACAATTAACCAGTGGAACAGCTTGCCTTTAGAAATTGTGGGTGCTTCATAACTGCAGATTTTTAAAAAGAGACTGGACAGCCACTTGTCTGAAATGGCATAGGGTCTCCTGCTTGAGTGGTGGGATGAACTAGAAGACTTCCAAGATCCCTTCCAATTCTATTGTATTCTAACTATTAGAATGAAATCTGGATGAAATATACTCAACTTGGAAGAAAACATCTACATAATCATTCATATATTAGCAAGATATAATTTAATATTATGAGAGAATAAGTTTAACAGTTTATTTGAATTATTTTGACATGTCTGTAAACATTGACAAATTATATATATTCTACAGTACTTAAAGATCATGTACTGAGAAAATTGAACTCCTTTTTTTAAAAAAAGGGGGGCATTATTTAGCTTATAAAAGAAATTTATTTATTTATTTATTTATTTATTTACTTATTTATGATTTATATTTCTAAATAAACTTGATAATGATCAAGTCAAGTAAAATCCATAAAGTTAACAGTTTTCTCAAAAAATATTTTTTGTACATGTTCAATGTATCAGAGAGATCTTTTTAATCTTATTTCATAAGATCAGAGATCAGCAATGTCTGGTCTTCCAGATGTTTAAGGATTTCAATACCCATCATTCTCCACTATTGGCAATGTGGAAAATTGAAGGAGTTTGATGCTCATCATCTAAGGGGAGATACAATGTCATTTGTTGCCATAGTTTGATTGAGTTTCTTATGCATTTGCATCATCCAATATTTATTGCAACTAGGCCTGTCATTTATCAAAATTGGCTTGAAGCCAAAGTCTCTTACCACTAACACCCCAAAATAAGACAAATAGACTAGAAGTGAAGACCTCCAAATTGCATAAATCTTCTTTCCCCTTGCCTTCCTCCTACCCATCATAACTACACATCATTCTTGCTTTCCCCATCATTAAAGTGTGAATATACAATCCCTTGAAGACTGAGAGACCCTACAAATCACAGTTACCCAATACTCCTGCCTAAAATTTTACATGTACAAAATCTCTCATCACTCATTCTCATTTGTTATCCATCTCTCTGGTCATCAGCTGCTNTGGGATAACATAATAGTTTTATCTGCTTTGCTGAATATTATCAGATTGGGGGTCTTTCTGACCCCAAGAGTCTGAGGTACTATGTAAGGTATGTGAGAAAGACCTTGAGAATTTAGGCAAAGAGATGCTGCCAAAGGAAGTCAGAAAAGAGGCAGTTTAGTCTACATCTGGATAATGAGCGGGGCAAGAGGCTCAGAAGTAATGGTGGGATTCAGCCAGCCAGTTTGCACTGGTTTGGCAGAACCAGTACCTAAATTTTGTTGAGTTCGGAGAACCGGCTGAATGCACACTGCTTCCAGAAGTCAATTTTAGGCCTCAGAGGCCTGGAGGTGGCCTTCCAGGCCTAGAATGCCTGCCGTTAGTGTGTGGATGCCACTTCCGGAAGTCTGTTCTAGGCCTTGGACGCCTGGGTCTGCATCCATACAGAGAACCAGTTTTTCATGTATTTGAATCCCACCACTGCTCCCTAGTTAGTGGTTTATAAAGGAGAGGAGAAGGAATGTACTTTCATACTAGCCAAACTGATATCAGCTTTGGAAATACTGTTAACTGCTCCAAGTGGAGAGGCAGCAAAGGCTGTAAAGAGCTCCTCCAAAAGTATTTTTTTTTAAATTTTATTTTATTTTTAACTTTTTAACCCTTTTTAACCTTGTATTTTTAACCTACTTTTAACCCATTTTAATCTATTTTTAAACCTGTTTTAACCCCTGCTTGACTTTTTATAAAAGTCACAGACTTTTTATAAAAGCATAGGAAGGAGCCCAGAAGCCAGAGTCTAGTGGAATTGTAATTGTAAATGGACTTTGGCCTGATCGGAAAAAAACATGACTGCAACAATGCACAGACAACCCAAGATAAAATACTTTTTCCAGATAACAAACACTGTAAGTAAGTCTCCTTCTCTCTTTTCTTTCCCCCTTGCAACCCCAGCAAACAAACCTAGCCACCTTCTGGATTGGGAAGAGGAAGACTGCTTCTCTATGGAGGAGAGAGTTGCAACTCCAGGGGAGAACAAGAATAATACTAGGAACAATTCTAAAGGAAGCTTGGAGTTGGTTGGTAAAAATTGTCTACTAACAGCACAAACAGTCTCGGAGTGAGGAGGATGTGGTGGAGAGGCTGGTCTTGCAGAGACACAGGATCTTACTCCAAGTTGCTAACACCCCTCTGAATAAGGGTAGGTGGCACAACAGGAGAGAGGTTTTGATCTCTCTATCCCAACTCTTACACTGCAGGTTATACTCTAATTGTTGTGTTCTTTGTATTCCCCCCCCTTAATCCCCTATGCATATCCTGATCACCCATTAAGGGTGATTGCCCTTCACCATTCATCGCCCATTAAGGGTGATTGCCCTTCACCATTGATCGCCCATTAAGGGTGATTGCCCTTCTCCATCTGCATACAGTTTCATGCCCGTTGCTGGTTGGCTAACTAGCAACAGGGTCT
>NW_015387891.1:119314-121330 GCF_001527695.2 Protobothrops mucrosquamatus | reverse complement strand
AAACTGTTCTGCCATCAATGTTATTTAGGCTTGAGATTTCATTAAAGAAATTTTGTATTTGGCCAAGATGGGTATTTCATGCCATCCAAATTCAGTCCCTGTTAAAGTCTGGGCAGAGAGCCAAGACAGTGAGGGAGGATGACATTAATCTTGGGAGTTCCAAAGCACCAACAGCCAAACAAACAAGCCCTCAATTAACAAGGATAGGAAAATACAAGGACAATAAAAAATAATATTTAAACCTACAAAACAGAAAGCTTCAGTTTATGGATAATGAGGAAGAGCTGGTTCACCAGTTTGCTACCCTTTGCCCAGGAGACCAAGAGATGATATTGGAGAAGATTGATGCAATTGGTTAGGCATTGAGGTTGGCAGCTGGTGTAACAGAGAGCTTGGATGTTTTGCTCCAAGTTACCTTTTGCAATTGTCTGAATTTATGTAATAAGTTGTTCATTTAAGTGGCTCATTCCTTTTTAAAATTCATTTGAAATATTTAGTACGGAATATATTTATTATATTATAGGAAAATATATATTCAGATTAGGAATAAGAATTTCTCATTGCCAAGCTATATTCAGATAATTAAGACTTCTGAGGAATGATCAGATTTGCACAGGGTTTTGTAACTTTGATTTGGTATAGAATATATGTTTTAGTCATATTTACTCAGCATGAAACTCAATGTAAATGAGAAAATTAATTTCTAGGGACACATCCTTAGGACTGTTGGTTTTGGTTATCTGAACTAAGGCTTATGTTTTGATCCTCTCTTTTTGATACAAGAAATAAATCAATATTCTCTTTGTAATAAATAAAATGCATTTTTCAATATTAATTAGTACATTGGATGTTAAGTCCAGAAAAAATAACCCTGTGATATTTAGAAACCACATAATAAATGGTTGATAAGAATCAATATTTGCAGTCTAAATCTTTCCGTATCTGCTTAAAAGTATCTTAACGAAGATTACGCTCATCCAAGCATATACAGGATTGTACTCCTGTGATATAGAAAAGGCAGCCCCCACCCTAAAATATAACATCTGGAGTCTTAAGGGGAGAGAGACACTTTGTTGGATTGAAAATATGAAAAGAAATGGAGAGCTTGAGAAAAGATGAAGTGAAACCTACAGATGAAGGGCCAAAAGTTCATCTTCCTTTCAAATTCCAAGTTCCTGTTTCTTATTACCTTTCTGCATGACTGTGGCTGGACCTTGTAACCTCTCTGCTTAGGGTGCTCAGGAAAAGCTGGTCAGTGCATCAGACAGGAAACCCTTTCTCCTTTGGCCCCCTCCCTTTCGAAGTCCAACAATGCCTCATAAAATATTAGATCACAGATTAAAACAGACAGACTTGAAAGTTCACAAAGCACAAGCCTTGCTTGTTATTCAGAACAATTGTAACCTACCAAAGATTAGAAAGTCAAAGGGGACATACCAAAATAATGCTACCATTTTCAGGATACTGTTTGATGTAAAGCAGAAAAGTAGCTTTTAAGTATTTACTAAAAATTTCTAAGCCTGGCTGACTGGGCAACAGCAACAAAAATATAAATAGTCAATAACCTGCAAAATATGTTTAATTATTTAGCTATGACATTATTTTTTTCAGCTTTATGGCCTTTCTCTTTTATACGTTGTACATCTGTAAATAGGATTGCTTCTGCTTCTTATTTTTCTGACAACATTTAGTACTTTTATATGCTTTATAGGTCTTCTTTTACAAAGTACAAAATAAAAAGCAGAGCAGTTGGTGATTGGTTTTCATGAAGGAAGTCATGCTTACCTTGCAGGAAATGTTAAACTTATAAACTTATAAACTAAGTTCAAGTAAAACCACAATATAAAATAGGAACAATTATATCCAAATTCTTATTGGAAAATTCAGTACATTGAATGCATGATGTTAAGGCGTTAGAAAAAGTGCAGAGAAGACCAACTAAAATGATTAAAGGGCCTGGAGACTAAAACATATGAAGAAAGCTTGCAGGATTTGGGTTTGGCTAGTCTGGAAAAA
>NW_015387891.1:86963-117358 GCF_001527695.2 Protobothrops mucrosquamatus | reverse complement strand
GTACGCTGATGACACTCAGCTGTACATTTCCACCCCAGGCCACCCCAATGATGCCCTTGACGTGATGGCCCGGTGCCTGGAGGCCGTACGGGTCTGGATGGGGAGAAATAGACTCAGGCTCAACCCTTCCAAGACCGAGTGGCTGTGGTTGCCGGCGCCTCGGCATAGTCAGCTGACTCCGTCGCTGACTATAGGGGGCAAAACTTTGGCTCCCTCGGAGAGGGTGCGCAATCTGGGTGTCCTCCTGGATCCACGGCTGACACTAGAAGACCAGCTGATGGCCGTGGCCAGGGGGGCGTTTTACCGGGTACGCCTGATTTACCAGTTGCGGGCTTTTCTGGACCGGGACACCTTGCGCACAGTCACCCATGCTCTTGTCACCTCCTGCCTGGACTACTGCAATGCTCTCTACATGGGGCTCCCCTTGAGGAGCACTCGGAGGCTCCAGTTAGTTCAGAATGCAGCCGCGCGGGCGGTGCTGGGAGTGACCCGTCGCTCCCATATAACGCCGCTACTGCGCGAGCTGCACTGGCTGCCGGTGGCTTTCCGGGTGCGCTTCAAGGTGCTGATTATCATCTTCAAAGCACTCCATGGCATAGGACCTGGTTATCTCCGAGACCGCCTTCTGCCTCAGATTACCTCTCATCGGCCGATACGCTCCCACAGAGAGGGTCTCCTCAGGGTGCTGTCAGCCAGACAGTGCCGGCTGGTGACCCCCAGGGGGAGGGCTTTCTCGGTTGGAGCTCCCACCCTATGGAACGAACTACCCCCAGAGATCCGGGTGATCCCGGATCTCCCCTCCTTCTGCCGCGCCCTCAAGACATGGCTATTTAAGTTGGCAGGACTGGCCTAAGGGTTATTTTTAGCTTGGTTTTATAATAATTTTTTTAAAAAAATAATAATGGCCTAATAATATTTCATTCTAATTAACATTTTAACTTTAGTATTTTTGTATCTATGTATTTGTTTTTAAAAGGCTGTAAGCCGCCCTGAGTCCGCAGGGAGAAGGGCGGGGTAGAAATATAAATAATAAATAAATAAATAAATAAACTAATCAAGGAGAGAATAAGCAGAAACTTCCTAACAGTGAGAACAATTAACCAGTGGAACAGCTTGCCTTTAGAAATTGTGGGTGCTTCATAACTGCAGATTTTTAAAAAGAGACTGGACAGCCACTTGTCTGAAATGGCATAGGGTCTCCTGCTTGAGTGGTGGGATGAACTAGAAGACTTCCAAGATCCCTTCCAATTCTATTGTATTCTAACTATTAGAATGAAATCTGGATGAAATATACTCAACTTGGAAGAAAACATCTACAAAATCATTCATATATTAGCAAGATATAATTTAATATTATGAGAGAATAGGTTTAACAGTTTATTTGAATTATTTTGAAATGTCTGTAAACATTGACAAATTATATATATTCTACAGTACTTAAGGATCATGTACTGAGAAAATTGAACTCCTTTTTTTAAAAAAAGGGGGCATTATTTAGCTTATAAAAGAAATTTATTTATTTATTTATTTATTTATTTATTTATTTATTTATTTATTTATTTATTTACTTATTTATGATTTATATTTCTAAATAAACTTGATAATGATCAAGTCAAGTAAAATCCATAAAGTTAACAGTTTTCTCAAGAAATATTTTTTGTACATGTTCAATGTATCAGAGAGATCTTTTTAATCTTGTTTCATAAGATCAGAGATCAGCAATGTCTGGTCTTCCAGATGTTTAAGGATTTCAATACCCATCATTCTCAACTATTGGCAATGTGGAAAATTGAAGGAGTTTGATGCTCATCATCTAAGGGGAGATACAATGTCATTTGTTGCCATAGTTTGATTGAGTTTCTTATGCATTTGCATCATCCAATATTTATTGCAACTAGGCCTGTCATTTATCAAAATTGGCTTGAAGCCAAAGTCTCTTACCACTAACACCCCAAAATAAGACAAATAGACTAGAAGTGAAGACCTCCAAATTGCATAAATCTTCTTTTCCCTTGCCTTCCTCCTACCCATCATAACTACACATCATTCTTGCTTTCCCCATCATTAAAGTGTGAATATACAATCCCTTGAAGACTGAGAGACCCTACAAATCACAGTTACCCAATACTCCTGCCTAAAATTTTACATGTACAAAATCTCTCATCACTCATTCTCATTTGTTATCCATCTCTCTGGTCATCAGCTGCTTCCTTCACTACCCGTTCTATAAACATAAATTCCACTGGGCTGTTAGATATCTTCTTTCTTTCTATCACTCTAACAGTCTTCCTGTCATAGTTCCGATAGATGAGACCAGTAAAATGAACTCCAAGGCAAAAAGGTTTCCTTAAAGAACATATTTATTTGGGTACATAGTATTGGCATGATCAAAGGTGAACCCAAGACTGATTTTTCCCCCAAAGGTTAAAATGTTACAAAGTTGAACTTCCCACCCCAGTAATGTGTCATAAATCACAATCCCCAATTAACTACTTGCACGGGCTTTCTAATGGAAGCTTTAGACCACGAAAATGCAACCAGCAATGACCTTAGTTCCCACAGAACAATTTATTGTTTTGACTAAGCTAAAAAACACTCATCCCCCCTCCCAATTCTGTGGCAACCAAAAATGAAGAGAAAATGGCTTCAGCCAAATTCGTTTGTAGCCAGCCACCCTTCGGAACTCTCTCACATACTCTTTCGCCAATCAACCCCTCTGCTTCAATTCATGGATGTATTTTTCAGCCTGCAGAGTTTGGGACTCATCTTCAAACTGGTTGTCAGTCCACGTATAAATAGGTTGATATCCCATAGTTCTGGTGACTGCTCATCATGCAGGAATTCATCCACTCCTCTGCTTCCCCCTCTAGGTTCGCTGCCACTGCATACTGGTGGGGTCTGGGTAGGCACGGGCATTATGATTCATGTGAGCGAATACCTGGTTCAGGAAGGAAGACAGCTTCTAAGGATCCCCGTCAAATATGGGATTGATGGGAGGGGGGTCTGCTAGGTGCTGCTCCAAGAGGGCTTGTAAGCCCCCTGCTTAGTAAGCTCTTGGCTGGAGTCCTGGGCTGGCATAGTGTCGGTGATGGTCAGGGTTGGCTCATTGTGGGTAACAGTCAGGACTGATCTGGAGTTAGAAATGATCAGGGCTGGCCTGATGAGAGTGATGGTCATGGCTGGTCTGGTGCTGGTAATGATCAGGACTGGATCGATGTGGGTAGCAGTCAAGGCTTACCTGGTGCCAATAGGGCTGGCGTAGCATCGCTGATGATCAGGGCTGGATGGTTTCAATGATGGTCGGGGCTGACAGGATGTCGATGGAGCTCAGGGCTGGCATATCATGGTTGACAGGACTGGTGAGACATCGATGATGGTCAGGACTCTGCTGACGCTCAGGGCTTGAGGTTTAGGCAGTGGGAAGGCAGCCCAAGTCATTGCTATGGGACTAGGGCTTCACTGTGGCAGTGGACAGTCATAGGTACATTTCCCCTCTCATTCATTGGAGAGCATCTGACAGGTAATCGGCTCCCCTTCTCCCATCTCCAGACCCTCAAACTTCTTTCTTAAGCATTTGACAAAATGGCAGTGAATGGTGGTCAGGTACTTCCATTCCCCTGATTCAGCCCAAGTGGCCAACCACTTTGCCTTTCTCCGTTCCAGCGAGCGAGATCCGTGGGATGAGATCAATGGGAACTCAGCCTCTGCAGCTTTCATGGTGCTCTTCTGTGGCTGAGCCATCTCTGAACGCCAGGTTCCCCCCATGGGTAAGACTCCCTCTTGCTGCACCAATGGCTCCAGCTGGGCCTCCCGGGCTTTCGGTCTCACTCCAGCCACCAGACCTGCACTTTCCATTTCAGCAGCAGTCTGCATTCCATCTGCTGCCATAGCACCCAGGCTCACGGCCAATTCTCCCTTCTTTTATATCTTGGTGTCTTCTCTGAATCTTTATCGTCCTTCCAAGGTTCTGGTTAGGTGACCCCAAGTTTTAAAATAAATTGGAGTCTTGGGTTAGTGTCATGGTTCCGATAGATGAGACCAGTAAAATGAAGTCCAAGGCAAAAAAGTTTCCTTAAAGAACATATTTATTTGGCTATATAGTATCGGCATGATCAAAGGTGAATCCAAGACTGATTTTCCCAAGTTTACAATGTTACAAAGTTGAACTTTCCACCCCAGTAATGTGTTATAAATCACAACCTCCAATTAACTACTTGTGCGGGCTTTCTAACGGAAGCTTTAGACCGCCAAAATGCAACCAGCAATGATTTTCCCACAGAACAATTTATTGTTTTGATTAAGCTAAAAAACACTCATCCCCCCTCCCAATTCTGTGGCAACCAAAAATGAAGGGAAAATGGCTTCAGCCAAATTCGTTTGTAGAGTTGACAGCATTTCACATCATACCCTGCACTAAGTCTCCACCAAACCTGTTTACCACAACAACCGCTAATAGTACATATCTTCTCCAAATTCCTTTTCCCCCTTCCCAAACTCATACATAACAAAGAATGTGTTTTGAAATATCATTTCTTCCATTATCCTCCAAATGCCTTCCAAGTACAACTAAGAAACAGAAAGTATGAAATGTCCTTGAAGAAGTTTTGATTTTCTTTCTCAGATGTATTTTTTTTCTGTGGAGATATGCTGTAAATTCACCTTTGATTGTATTTCATGCAAAATTTCACTGGCAGATTAAAAGTTCAATATAACTGTGGAAACAAGGAAAAAAGTTTATTACAAAATGCATTATGCATAAAGCCTGAATCTTATTCTTACAAGGTTATGATTTGGAATAAAGAAAGTGTTGCAAAAAAAAAAAAAAGGTGGAGATAAATTCCTGTGTAACCTATTTCAGTTTCTTGTCTATCTTGGTATGGTATACCAGAATGGATCCTTCCCTGTGGTACTGTCTTATGCACCTTCATCCATCTCACTAGAACAACCTGCATCAAAGGTCAATTTGCTGAACTCTTGTATCTTCTCTCTCAAAAGAAATGCCAATGTACTTAGTACAAGGGGAGAAAGGACATATAGCCTTGATATATTTGAGCAAATACTTATTTATCTTCAAAAATGGAATAACCCTTGTTGTAACCTCCAACGCTCTGGAGGATTAACCTCAGGCATTTTTTTGTGAGTAAGCTGGTCCATCATGATCTTCGTACTGATGCACAGTTAGGGAGTAAAAAGAACAATTCTACTACTAATTCTGTTTTGTCCATGAACAACTCCTCTTCACCCATTATTAGGGGAGAGGGCAGAAGGGCTGTTGCACACTCCATTTTTGACTAAATACCTAGACAGAATTAAAAATGTGTTTCTTAAGTTTTCTTTTGTTCACTTTCATTCCTCCTGCAAGAACTGGGGAAAAATATATAGATGTTCAGCATCAATAATAATAGTCCCGACTAAGCAAAATCCAGAGTGTTCTGTATATTAAGGAAACTATTCTCTATATGAATCAATTTATCAAGATAGAAAAGTGGCAGCTTATTTGTAACAAAGCAGCAAATATAGGAATGCTTGCCTGGCATTTTATTTGAATATTTTTCAGGACTAGATGTCGTTGTCCTATAGATCAGCCTAAATTAGGTGCATGTCAGTATCATGATTAATCTGTTTCATTGATTATTTGACAAACTATTATTTTAATAAATTGCTTTAATTGTTTAATAAATTATTATATTTCATTGTATACATTTGCAATTTTTAATTTTTATTGCATTGTGCTTTCTGAGGTTTGTCATAAAAACAGCTAGAGTACTTTTTTAAAAATAAAAGTAAATAAATAATTGAACAAACTAAGTATTTTCACTCATGTATGGTATTATGATAAATTTAAAAAGTACATATTACATCCATCCATAAAATAAGTTCTTAAATAAAGCATTTCTAAAGTTTATTTTGTGGTTTGGAACTCTGTTCTTTGCTTCTTCCTCTTTTCTCATTCTTTTTAAAAAAGGCAAATTCTTTTTTTTAAAAAAGCAACAACTGTGAAGCATTGCTGTGAATGAATTTTAATTGTTGGATTAGTAAAATGTGAAAAGTTTATGAACCACCTCACAGATTTTGACTAAATATGGATGACGAGACATACATGCTGTTTTGAGCATTCACACTGGCAGGTAGAATCACTGCATCCTGAAAATTAGGCATTTTACTGGATTGTAATCCTATGCTGCCTATCCTATCTGCTCCATAAACCACTGAGGTTCCTGGCTAAATTCCTAACTGTGGTTTTACTTTCCCCCATCCTTAGCCCACTCACCCCAAAATATACAGCTTCTCTTTATGAACTTTTGCTACTATTATTTTGGACAAAGAAAAAAAAAACTTACCCAGGTATATCACAATACATTTTCCAAGAAAATAAAATTAAATCACAGTGACTTAATCACAGAGACAAGAAAGAAGATGTGATAAAAGCTGAAAAGAAACAGCTCTTTAATGCACCTGGAAAATCAGTGGTAAACTGATAGTCTGGTTACTTTCTTTTCTTTATGTAAAACAGCTTAAGTGACAATGTTTCTAAATAACAAAAAAGTAATTATCATATTTTTTTCTTTTGTTTTTAAATAGCAACCACTTAGAATAGCCAATTGCACCACATGCTTCTAAAAGAAGGTAAGTTGGAACGCTGATGAATTCCTTGAAAAAATGAAAGAAAGAGAAAACTGCAGCTGTTTCTTCTATTCTGTGTTGATCAATCTTTGTTTCAAAATTCTTTGTTTGTTGTAGTTTCTCTAAGCCTGGCATCCTTAATAAAGAAAATAATGTATTAATGAAATAGTACAGCTGGTGGCCAAATGGTAATAGACTGATTATAGTGGCGCAAACTGAGCAAACTTTTGCCTTTTCTTCTGAAACTTTTGTTTAAATATTAACTTAATTTCATTTACAGGTTCTTAAGTATGCTCTCATACACAGTTTGTGGGATCACTTAAAATTGTAGAGCTGAATTCATACATAATACACCAAATGAATGAAGGAATGATATAACATAGCAGCAAGGAAGTTACATTATTTTAAAATGTCAGTTTTGCCGAGGAGTAAATAAAGATTACTTATAAGACATTATATGGTGTTCAGAACCAATTACATTCTGCCTCCAGGCCAAGAAAGAATGAATAATTCTGTCCCCTTTGTATATATTCCCAAATCAGAAGTATGACATAATCAGCATGGTCATCAGATACTTGACATGGTAGAGGGAACTAACTAAATAATAGCATCCATTTTATGTGCTAAAATTAGTTGAATCAGAAGGCCTGGGGGGATTATATGTAAATGTTCACTTTATCCAGCGTGTAAAATGAAATAAACACAAAATTATAGTACATTCCAGATGCATAAAAAGGACCAATTTCTGAATAGAAAGTCAATTTGTAATTAGAATTACCCTACTTTCTTTCTCCTCTTTTTGCAATATTCAAATATATCACATATAAGAGATAACAAAAATATAATTATGGATGTTGGAAAGATTTATTTCTGCAGATAGAATAGAATAGAATAACAGAGTTGGAAGGGACCTTGGAGGTCTTCTAGTCCAACCCCCTGCTCAGGCAAGAAACCCTATACCATTTCAGACAAATGGCTGTCCAATCTCTTCTTAAAAACTTCCAGTGTTGCAGCATTCACAACTTCTGGAGGCAGGTGTTCCACTGATTAATTGTTCTAGCTGTCAGGAAATTTCTCCTTAGTTCTAGGTTTCTTCTCTCCTTGATTAGTTTCCATCTGTTGCTTCTTGTCCTGCCTTTGGAGAATACCTTGGCTCCCTCTTCTTTGTGGCAACCTCTGAGATATTGGAACACTGCTACACCCCTAGTCCTTCTCTTCAATTAAACTAGACATACCCAATTCCAGCAACCATTCTTTATATGTTTTAGCCTCCAGTCTCCTGATCATCTTTGTTGCTCTTCTCTGCATCTGTTGCTCTTCTTTGCACTCTCTAATTTGCAACCCTAGATAAATAAGGTAAAAATGAATGGATATTATTTTGTATGTATAAGGTTTAATTATTTATTCTTTTTAGAAAAGGCTGCTTTATTAGTTGGTACCTAATCATTTTTGCTTTTAATTTTTATTCCCTCATTTTGGGGAGGCATACAAAGAAATGTTTTTTTTTTTTTTATAAAACATCCCTACACTTTTGAAAATCAGTTAAAATGTGACAGATTGAAAAATTCTTTGAAAGACAATCCTTAAAAGACTATTTATTTCATTATATTATTTTAGCTGCTCAGTCAAACAAACTTTAGAGAAGATTTGATCAAACATTTCACGTGTGCTAAAAATTGCGACATGGAAAAAATCTGGCGTTTATAAAGCCATGATAAGACATTTTAAAACATAGCCAAGGTATTCAAATTTAACAACAACAACAGCAGCAACAACAACAATAACAATAATAATAAAAAAAGTTGGAAGAGACCTTGGAGGTCTTCTAGTCCAGGGCTTTTCAACCTTTTCACCCTTTGTACCACTTTTAGGATATGGCACTATCTGAGTACCACCAATGGCCTAGCAAGGTGTCAAAAACTTGATGACCCCCCAAAAAAGGAAAAAAAAGTGATAAAGTACAGGTAGTCCTCTACTTACAACAGTTTGCTCAGTGACTGTTCAAAGTTACAACGGCCCTGAAAAAAGTGACTTATGACCATTTTTCACACTTATGACCATTTCAGCATTCCCAGGGTCAACTGATTCATATTTATGATGGCTGTAGTGTCTCAAGGTCATGTGATCCCCTTTTGCAACATTTTGACAAGCAAAGTGAATGGGGAAACCAGATTCACTTAACAACATTTTATATCAGGGGTGTCAAACTCAATTTCATTGAGTGCCACATTAGCATTGTGGTTACTGTTGGGGGGATTCCTTCCTTTCTTTTTCCCTCCCACTCTGCCTCCCTCCTTCTCATTCCCATCTCCTTCCTTCCTTCCTTCCTTCTTTCCTCCCTCTTTCCCCTCTCACTCCTTCTCATTCCCATTTCCTTCCTTCCTTCCTCCCCTCTTCTTTCCCTCCTTCTCATTCCCATCTCCTTCCTTTCTTCCTTCCTCCCCTCATTTCCCTGCCTCTCATTCCCATCTCCTTCCTTCCTTCCGGCTGGCACTGATCTTGGTGCTTCTGCTGAACCCTGACAGCTGATTGGTGCTTCTGCAGGGCTGTCAAGGCTCAGCAGAAGCACCAGGATCAGTGCCGGGCTCCAGCTGATCGACGCTTCTGAGTGGCTCAGAAGAAGCACCAGGATCAATGCTGGGCTCCAGCTGATCAGTGCTTCTGTGGGGCTCAGCAGAAGCACCAGGATCAGCCCCAGGCTCCAGCTGATTGGCGCTTCTTTGGGGATCAGCAGAAGCACCAGGATCAGCACTAGGCTCCAGTTGATCGGCACTTCTTCGGGGGTCAGCAGAAACGTTAGGATCAGTGCTGGGCTCCAGCTGATTCTGGTGCTTCTGCTGAGCCCTGAAAGCCCTGCAGAAGCACTGATCAGTTGGAGCCTGGCGCTAATCCTGGCGCTTCTGCTGAGACCTGCAGAAGCACCAATCAGCTGGAGCCTGGCACTGATCCTGGCGCTTCTAATGAGCCCTCACAGCCCTGCAGCTCCAACCGTCTCTCGCTCAGGCTTGTGCAGTGCTGCTGCCACTTCAGCTTATTCTTCTCTCCTGCTACCACTTCTCTAGGGCGGTTGCATACCACCTGCCAGGTGCCAATGTACCACCTGTGGTACGCATGTTCTTGCACATCTTTACTTGTGTTTCTAATCTCTTTTTTATGGTACTGTTTTTGATAGGTTGGACTGTTTTTTTCTTTTGTGTAAATACAGATGCAAAAAATGAGCTGAATAGTTCTGCTTTCTCCCTGTTGCTTGTCATCTTCTTGCCAGTTTCTCCCACTAATGGACCAATCATTTCCTTAACTTTTTTCTTGTTTTTTTACATGTTTAAAGAAGCTTTTTTTTGTTATTTTTGACTTTTGTTGCAAGCCTTGTTGCAAGTTCATTTTGAGCCTTGGCTTTCCTCACTTCATCTTTGCAGGCTCGGGCTATTTTCTGATATTCTACCTTAGTTATGTGCCTATCATTCCACTTTTTATTTATTTATTGATTCTTCCTGCCTTTTCTAGATAGGCAAGCCATTATCTAGAAACAGATAGTTAGAACACAGTAGTTTGCATTCAAAGAAAATGAACCTAAAGGAGCAGTTCCACATATGATATATTGATATAATAGACTGAATTTTACTACTCATTGAAAACAATGTGATTTGAATTATAGAAGATCATCACATAGATTTGTAATCATAATATACAACTTATTTTTTTCTCTTGCGTCATTGTAATCAACATCCTATATACTGCTAAGATGAAATTATAGATGGCATCTGCTTCTTTAGACGGAAGATCTTGCCTAACACAACTTTCCCCCCCATAAATGTGCATTTGATCTATTGTTGTAGTTCTCCCTCATAGCTGTTCTCTCTTGTTGCTGCAATAATAATTTAATACTTTTTGGAGGATTTTCCCTAAACATAAATGGAATGAACTAGATTGCAAAAAGTGAAGACGGTTGTCAATCCTTCATGTAGGGAAATTTCATCATCTGTTCTAAAAAGACAATAGTTGGAACTTATGCTTGAAGAGATAAATGTGTTTTGCATTAAGTATTGAAAAAATATGTTCCTACTAGTACTGGCTCAATCATGTTGAAGCTATTCCTTGAGCTCATGGAATTTGCTGGGAAATGTTGAGTTTTTGTAATGCTGGAAAATGCCTTATAAACAATATATTCAGTGGCAATCTTTACCCTAGTCTACAAATGGCATGTAATTCTAACCAATTGCCTTTGAATGTATGCAGTTCTATGTCGGGGAGTATAAACACTACCTACTGTTATTTAAAAGAACCAGGCTCTTTTCAATAATAGAACACCTTTCCCCATATTTATTTATTGAACTTAGTTTTGTAGTGTATGGAATTATTGTTCCTAGCTGAGTCAGCATGCCTGTGATTTAACTTTGTTGGTTGATTACTGTGAATTCCCTCAATTAGTTGCAATTCTTGAAGACTCACTGGAATTGGTTCTTTGAGAAGTTTCAGGAAAGTAAATAATAGAAAAAAAATACACAACACTAGTCTTTTATTTATTAAATAGAAAAAAACAACACTTCTGGAAATAGTAATTTGTTTCTATGTACTAAAGTTACGGGAACAGGATGAGTAGAAAGTGAAGAGCCCTCCCCCCCCCAACACACACAATCACATACACACAAAACCTACCTAAAGTAGTCAAAACCTGCTTTGTGGAGGGAATGTTCACAAAATTGGCCACTGTATTTATATGCTGCAAGCCACACCTTGCAGGACATTTCTTATAAATGAAGATATGATAGTAGTTAACTTTTGAATCTCCCCTTTCACTTTTGCTATAATTGTAAATATAAAGAACTGCAAATGAAAGTATCACTTGAACTATTTTCTATACGTATTTTGTTATTGTTATTTTATGATGGAAGATTATTCTCCTTTCTCAAGCATACTGGAAGATCAAAATTCAGTCCTGGATTTGTAATGCATGGAATAGGCCCATAGGGTGCCTTCACTGTACCTAAAGAATAAAATAAGGAAACAAATTCTCTTCTTCTGTTAAACATTGTAATTGATATAACGCTAATATATCATACATGGCGTGACATATATTTGAATTGGGTGCCACAAAAATGTATGGATGTAATTTATCTGCATAGTTAAGGCAATCTGATTCCAACATCCCAGCTCTCTGGGAAAAAAAGCTATAATGCTGGGAATAGTGGAAGAGAAGAACAGGATGACCAATGGCAAGGTACACGGACTCAATTACAGTGGTGATAAGGACATCATGGGGATACTTGAAACAACAGGCTAGGAATAGATTGTCACTAGAGAAAATATAACTATATGGTCACTGAAAGTAAAAAACAACTTCATAGTTCATAATCAATCAAACCAGGGATGAATCTTGAGAAAAAGTATGACTGTTATCTAAAAATTACATGATACCACATTACATTTTCATGGATTTGAGTAACCAATTGAAGTAGATTTCATTGGTTTAACGTGAAATAAATAATAAATGGATCTGACAGCAAAGCTGCAGCCAATAATCGTTAGCACATCTCCTGGCGGTCTGTTGGACTTTGCTATGCGCAGCTCACAGAACCCGTAGGTTGTGCTCACTGGAACAGGCTTTATATGCAATTAGAGCTCTCCTTTTTTTCTCGATGGCTGGCGTCAGTTCCTCCGAATGGGCTTCAAACCAATCTGCTGTCTTTCTGATCTCCTTACCAAATATTGGCAAGGTGGTGTTATAAGCAGCGTTCTTGAAATATTCCCAACATTCAGATGCATTTGCTTCAGCCGGGCCTGGGAGAGTCTCCTTTAGTGCTTGTGCAAATTCCTCCACTTTGCCCTGTTTGCGGGTCTCGCTAGTATCGATATGTGGTCTTCCTTCCTTCTTCGAGTGATGCAATCTCTTTATTTTCAGTTTTATTTTGCTGCACACCAAGGAGTCTGCTACAGGCGAGGTTATCCAGGATCGAGCACAGCAGATGGCATGCTGGGTGCAGCACTACTCTGAGTTATATTCCAGAGAAAATGGGGTAACTGAAGAAGCATTAAATAATATTGAGTGCCTGCCTGTCTTGGAGGAGCTTGACAGTGAACCAACTTTAGAAGAACTAAACATGGCCCTGGATTCCCTTGCCTCCAGCAAGGCACCCGGGAAAGGTAACATCCCTGCCAAAATTCTGAAGTACTGCAAAGAGAGCTTCCCCATTGAACTGCATGAAATCTTCTGCCTTTGTTGGAGGGAAGGTAGAGTACCACAGGATATGAAGGATGCAAATATCGTCACACTGTATAAGAACAAAGGCGACAGGGGTGACTGTAATAACTATCGCGGCATCTCTTTTCTTAGTGTTGTAGGGATGTTGGTTGCCCGTGTAATACTGAAGAGGCTCCAGGTGCTAGCAGAGAGAGTCTATCCAGAATCACAGTGTGGATTCCGAGTCAACAGATCCACCACTGATATGGTGTTTTTCCTTAGACAGTTGCAGGAGAAATGCAGGGAACAAAGACAGCCATTTTTTGTAGCCTTCATAGATCTTACAAAGGCTTTTGATTTGGTTAGTAGGGACGGCTTATATAAAATTCTCCTCAAGATTGGATGTCCACCTCAGCTCCTCAACATCATCAGGTCCTTTCATGAGGATATGAAGAGCACTGTTGTTTTTGATGGCTTAACATCTGATTCCTTTGATATTCAAAGTGGAGTGAAGCAGAGCTGCATCCACGCGCCAACTTTATTCGGGATCTTTTTTGCTGTCATGCTGAAACATGCTTTTGGAACTGCAACAGAGGGTATCTATCTCCAGACCAGATCAGATGGAAAACTCTTTAATGTCTCTAGATTGAGATCAAAGTCTAAAGTCCAGCTGAAATGCCTATGGGATTTCCTCTTCGCTGACGATGCTGCCATTACTGCTCACTCTGTCGAAGATCTTCAACAACGTATGGACTGTTTTAGTAAGGCCTGCCAAGACTTTGGTCTAACAATCAGCCTGAAAAAAACACAAATCATGGGTCAGGACGTGTATTCACCTCCCTGTATTACAATCTCTGCACAAAAAGTGGAGGTTGTCCATGACTTTGTGTACCTCAGCTCAACTATCTCTGACATTCTCTCTTTAGATACTGAGCTGAATAGATGTATTGGTAAAGTGGCCACCACATTTTCCAGACTTACAAAGAGAGTATGGCTTAATAAGAAGTTGACAGAACATACAAAGATGCTGGTCTATAGAGCCTGTGTCTTGAGCACACTCTTGTATTGCAGTGAGTCTTGGACCCTTTATGTATGGCAGGAGAGAAAGCTGAACACCTTTCACATGCGCTGTCTCCAATGTATTCTCGGCATCACCTGGCATGATAAAGTCCCAAATAGCGCAGTCCTGGAATGTGCTGGAATTTCTAGCATGTATACATTATTGAAACAGCGACATCTATGCTGGCTTGGGCATGTTGTGAGAATGGCTGATGGTCAGATTCCAAAAGATCTCCTGTATGGAGAACTGGTGCAGGGAAAGTGCCCCAGAGGGAGACCTGAGCTGCAATATAAGGATATTTGCAAGAGGAATCTGAAGGCCTTGGGAATGGACATTAACAGCTGGGAATCCTTGACCTCTGATCATTCAGCCTGGAGGCTAAAGACGCAGCATGGCCTTCTCCAATTCGAAGAGACACTTGTGTGGCAGGCTGAGGCAAAGAGGCAGTCCCGGAACCAGCGAAATCTGGGGGCTGGACAGGGGACAGATTGTATCTGCCCTCAGTGTGGAAGGGATTGCCACTCTCGAATTGGCTTTTTTAGCCACACCAGATGTGGTTTTAGGACCTCTTTCCAGAGCACAATACCATAGTCTCTCGAGACTGAAGGATGCCAATGATGATGATGAAGTAATAAATGACCAAATTGCATTTATTTTGCATCTTTTTCACTATCTGATTTATCCTTCTTATCATTATTCAAACACTTCTTAATATTCTTAGTAGTCAGTGGAAAAGCATTCTGAAGGCCAGAATTATACTGCTGAGAATATTTGAACAGTAAAAATATGCTCAGCAAAGCTGACAGATAATGACATCACTTATTAACTTCAAAATCCAAAACGTCTTGGACACAACTCAATCAAGTATTCATTGTCCATTGTTTATTTATAAACCTGCTTCCCAGATATTGATTTTTTTTCTTTATTAGAATATCTGGCTCCTTTCTAATTAGACCATAAAGTATATTCAAGCCTTTCAACTGACTGTTAACTTCTACAATTATATAATAATGTAACCTGTAACTTACCATAACTAGTAATTAACCAAAAGTAAGTATTATTGAGATAAAATACTTTTAATTAAATATATTTACCTATAAAATGTAAATGAAATAATGCAGAAGGTGCTTTCATCTTCCCCATATTTTATAGTTCCCTATACTAGCTGTTGATAACTTTCTGAGGTTAGAGAATGATGATCAATGCTCATATGTATACTCAGAAAAGTTCTACACGAACCTGGTAAAGATACATGATATAGTCACTATTTTATAGTTTCAAAATGGGAAGCAATTGCTCTAAATTATTTTCTATTTCATCAGACGTTTCTCATAAGAATCACATTCAGTTTCTGTAAATGGCTGCCTTTATACCGCTTACATTCCAGTAAAAAGTGTAACTTAAGGTGCTTTAAAATGCAAAATAACACTAGTCCCTTTGTGTCTAACAATGTTGTTTTCAGATATCAGCCTATAGAAATAAATGTTTAAATAAAAATGCATTTTGAAGTAGTTTCCTGGAATTTTAATAGACATGTTCCAGTGTTTCTAAGCAGATAGGTTTTCATTGGTGTATGTGAGACTTACAAGCCAAAGAATGGAAAAGAGGAAGAACCAATAAAAAATGGTTTTCACAAATATTCTTTATGAAAGTTGCTTAAAATATATAAAGAATTCCATGGTATATGATAAAAGTCAGTTTGTGCCAGGGGCTTATTGCTGTTACACATTGAAAGAACATTTATGCATATATTTTTTTAGAAAGAAAAAGGCACAGGAATAGTTATTTGAGACATCATATTCAAGCAGGCATACAAAAATATGTAGGATAGCTTTCTATTTTCCATTATCAAGGAAAATCATTACATTTAGTTTTCAGAGAGACCCTCTATTTTATATATATGAAGCAATTTAAGAACAACTATATTGCATTAAAAACATTTTGATTTATATTTTTAACCTTGGATCCCAAGATATTTCAATGAGTTTGGAAGGGATGGTAAATGAGAATTTCCCAGATCTTTCTCTTCCCCAGCTGTCTCCTGGAAAATTTATTTATGGATTCATTATTTATTTTTAAGATGTATAGAAGACTCAATCAAAACATCATGGGCATTACACAACAAAGAAAAAAAGAATAGTAAGTAAATTTCAAAGATAAACATAACAAAAGAAAACAGTAATTGTGCTCAGATGCCCATTTCCAATCATGTATCATATGATTGATACAGTCAAAGTCTTCACAGAAATCAAATGTTTTTAAGAGGGCACCCAGTGCTTGTTTACCTTCTCAAT
Source organism: Protobothrops mucrosquamatus (assembly GCF_001527695.2). Classification (NCBI taxonomy): domain Eukaryota; kingdom Metazoa; phylum Chordata; class Lepidosauria; order Squamata; family Viperidae; genus Protobothrops; species Protobothrops mucrosquamatus. The sequence goes on along the minus strand of NW_015387891.1, from coordinate 101,202 downwards.
AGCAGCAAATTCTATAGTATGGAGGTTTCTAATACTATAAAAGGGAAGTAGGGAGGTAGGGAAGGAAGGAAGGAAGGAAGGAAGGAAGGAAGGAAGGAAGGAAGCTGTTCTTGATGTGAAATATGTGGCTGTTCTCCAGCTCCCAAAGAAGACATATTTTCTCCAACTCCATTGGTGTCATAGACAGCACCAGTGGACAGAATCAGCAAAGTGTTTGGCCAGATTTAGGTAACAATATTGAATTACAAGTAGCTTTATATTAACTTAGGAGGCAGGAAAGGTGGGGAGAAACTCACAGATGAAGGCAGGAGTACAGGAAACAGGGTGGTCCATATGAAAGCCGCAACTTCACTGCCCAGATGATTTGGGTTCATTCTAAAAAATAATCTACCCATTTTCCTCCCTTCTCCTTTTCTTGGTTACATTTTTGGATTTAATGTTGTGAATGTTTCTTTCCTATTGTAAAAGGGTTTCAATAAAGCTAAAAGCTGAGACCATCTATATGGAAGTCCTATGGTCCCTCACGGGCATCACACTTCATGCTTTTTCCATCATTGCCCACTTTCATTACAGTGTTGTATAAGGTTTACACCCTGCAATTACTATAGCAAGATTGCAAACAATTAGCTCAACAAGACTTTGAGCAGTTTTCCACATTGCTAGTCTGTTCATAACATCACCTGAATGAATGTGAATGACTGCCAAGACAATACCTATATATCTCTCATCTCTTCTTGTAATATTGTTCCATACGATTCAGGTGCTGTTTTTTTTTTCAGTGTCTCACATTCCTTTTTGATGGAATGCCCCAGAGGAGGCAATAGGAGCTGTGCACTTTGAACCATCAGTTTCCTACTCCTTTCTGATGATATGTAAATAATGTGAGCCAGGCCTTATGGAGTCTTCTGAAAACTCCATGGAAAATACCAGCATTAGTTCCACAAGCAATCAATCATCTCATGTTCAAGCTTCAGTTATACAGATGAAAAAACTTCCAGCATGAGGCTTCATTCCAAAGGTGGGTGGTTCATAGAAAAAATGCTATAGTCTTGTCCTCACTATCCAAATTAGAAAACATTTTGAAATGATTACCAAAGAAATTAAGGAAATAATGAAAACATTTTGAATACAAATCTTCTTTGAAACTGCATTCAATTTTCTGATCTAAGAAATAAATGGTAAATGTGTTGTTTGTTTGCTTATGAGTCATTGTCTTCCAGTCTTGTGGTTACTGAGGTAACATAGAAACATAATTTTCTTTTTAAAAACAAGTGAAAATTTCTAATTGTAATCATGCCTTGTATTCATTTTCCCAGATCAAAGTTTAGGCTAAAAGGCATCTGGGCTACAATACTGAATATATATTCTATTGAAATAAATGAAATATCTTAGCATCAACTACTTTTATTCACATTTTTAAGACAAACAAATAAACTAAGTAGCATAACCTATCTATAAACATAATACATTCTTAAATTACAAAATGGAATAGATAATATTATTATAATTATTATGTTGGAAGAGAACATATATTAGCTTGTCCTCAATGTACAAACACTGCACATTAATGAGCAGATCTGACTAATTTTCTTTTTAGGAAATGTCATTTGAAGATTAATATATAGATACCTGAACATCCCTTCCCTAATGGACTGTGGACTGAGAAATTTCAGTGAACTCATGATTAGATATAAGCCTGACAGTCATTTAGTTCAATTTATGCCTGCATTTGACAGAGGAATAAAACACAATAATGGATTGTTTGCATACATGGTCTAGTTTCCATACCACTCCCAAGTGCTAAAATACCCATGATACCTAGACACAAATATAATTCACTTCTGGCCATTTTAGATGGCTTCAACTTTATCTTATGCTATACAGAATTGGTTAAAATTGGTCTCAGTTTGACTTGGTATTCAATTGAACTGGATACATGCACTTTGTGTGAAATAGCCCTGTGAAGAAATATATAGCAATGTATATGACATAATGAAATCATAGAGTGCATAAAAACTGAGAATTGGTGTGGTCACTTGCTGCCCATGCAGGAAATCCACAAATCTATCTTTTCATGTATATACAGACTCTGTTTAAAAAGAAAATAAGGAACTTCTTATGAAGGAGTCTACCATAATGTGTTCCTCTCACACAGTTGTATTAAAGCTATTCCATGTGGTCCAAATTCAAGCAACTGTGAGTGATTTTTTTTCAGCAAATATTTACCAGAATGTCATAGATGTTCCTGCCCATCCTTCACAAACTTGAACAAAATTGTTTGTGACATTCTTTGCAGCACCACAACCAGGTAGGAAACATTTATTTTCATAGTGTGGCAAAGAAGAAACACAATTTGTTCCACTGTGATGTTCTGTGTTGTTTCATATCCTTCATTGGCAATAACTGGCTGTAACAGCAATCTTAAATATGCTGAAATATTAGAAATCTATATTACATCCAATGGGACCTTTTTGGGGATAGTTGCATATAAAATTGCAGTGAAGCAAATGTCTGATTAACTTCCGGGGATAAAATGAACATCCTACCTATTGAATGTTGTTACCAGTCATTTTTGTTTTTTGCTTACCTACAGAAAGTTGTTGACTGTTTAGGGTTTTAAATAATTTTAAAAGTAAATGGTATAGCATCAATATAAAGGCATGTTTCTTCTCTACTCAGATGATTGATCTGAAATGGTAGAATGTATATAAGGCTTGCTTTTATAATGAACAGAAAGTATTTTTTGTAAAAAAAAAATCAAGAACTTTATCTTCAGGTGAGGATATTTTCATGATATATAACTATTTGTTTCTCTATCATTGTTAATTCATAAACAGAATAAATTGCCCTCTGATCCAGCCTATGACTGAGTCCAGCTCACAGAACTACTCTGACAACTAACAAATCATGAAAGAAGTTAAGATAAAATTTGGCAAACACTTCTCTGAAGGAAAAACAACTATCTAATCCACAAAACTCACAATCATTAAGAAAGTAGAGCTCTTGATGTGAGGACAGATAAAAGAAAAAAACTTTGGAATGACAAAGCCAACCCTGAAGTAAACATTAAACTTGAGTCATAACCAGACTTGACCTTGGATTAACTAATTACCTTTCAGACCTTTGGCCTTTCCACTTATAAATTATGACACTGTAACTGGGATGTCTAAACAGTCAAACAGAGGAATAACATTTTGAAGTGGGTGAACTTGTTCCATTGAAAGATGGATGAACATCAGATCAAGGCATTTTGTGTGGTCTGAAATGAATGGAAAGAGTTTTCCTGTTTTTCCCCCATTAATCTTTACAAAGATCATCCATTGTGCTGACATCATAATCTCATAATGTCTTGTGTGCCACTGACCAGACACAAGGCTTGTGGCGGGGGAACCACCTTCTTTCCACACTTCAGAAAGGCTAATAAAAAAGGAAATATGCTCAAAAATTCCATAAAGATTCTTAACAGAACAAAGGAGCCATTGTCCATTTTATCTTACTGTATCTTACTTTTATTATCTGTTTTTACCAAAAGGGCATTATCAATAAAAAATGGGAAGACTAATACCAATATTTTTTCAGAACCAACTGAGTGGTCTAGATCAATTTTTTTTAAAATATTCCAATTATATATAATATTGAATTTATATGATATTGTCAATATTATATAAATTGGAATTTTTGATCTAGTGGCAAAGATGCTCACTAGGAAGGTTGAGAATTCAATCCTAGGTAGCGGTAGATGTTTCTTTCCTAGAGCGCAAAGAAAAAAAAAATCTGCTGCGAACTCTGCATGGCATTAGTAAGGGCATCCAGCCAGTAAACTCAGCTCCATCCAGTCGTCCTGATTCTACCCCAAATCAAGAGATTACAGGGTCATAAAAAGATATAATTGGAATATTGAAATATACCAAATTAACAAAGTTAAACAGGTATAGAAAATTTTGGTTTCCAAGTTTCCTTTCAATCTTTTTGAATAGAAAGTATTGTATAAAGATAGTTTCAATCTTAGAGTATTTGTAAGTGATAAATCTCCGTGCAAGCAAAATTGCACAACATTCTCAACTGGATTATGAGTGCCATAGTACAAAAATAAGATTATACACAGACGCACACAGAAATACATACACAAACACACACATACAAACAAAGAGAGAGGGGGGGGAGAGGGAGATATGTTTATTTCTTGGATAAAAGTGCAGGAGAAAAGAACATGAAAATTATTTCTCTTTTATTGAAAAAGAAAGTCCATATCTGTTTTATTTTGTCCTGAACAAGCAAATTCATTAAATCTATGGTGGTGGAAAGATGAAGGAATTTCACAGAAAATATTAAGAGAGATTGAGTATGATTTACACTACTTTGGAAGTGCTTTTTTCAAAACACATTCATTATGTTTGGATACAATCAAGTGTCCAGGGTTGATTTTGATTTTTCTTTTATGTTGCCTGGTGCTTAATCTTTTCAATAATTGGCAGAGTGGCTACATAAAAATGCTTGGCAGAGGTTGAGGGTGGCAGAATGTTATTCATCCTAGAAGCAAACAGGCCTTCCAAACAGCAAATTGAAGGACCATGCAACCTTAGGCGAACAGATCCTTTCTTTCACGATGATTCTTACAAAAGGAAACATAGTTTGTAAGAATAGAATAGAATAGAATAGAATAGAATAGAATAGAATAGAATAGAATAGAATAGAACTGGAAGGGACCTTGGAGGTCTTCTAGTCCAGCCCCCTGCTCAAGCAGGAGAACCTATACCATCTCAGACAAGTGACTGTCTAAACTCTTCTTAAAAATCTCCAGTGATGGAGCACCCACGATTTCTGGGGGCAAGCTGTTCCACTGGTTAATTGTCCTGTCAGGAAGTTTCTCCTTAATTCCAGGTTGCTTCTCTCTTTGATCAGTTTCCAACATTGTTTCTTGTCCTGCCCTCTAGTGCTTTGGTAAATAATGTGACCCCCTTTTCTTTGTGGCAGCCCATCAAATACTGGAATATTGCTATCATATCTCCCCTATTTCTTCTTTTCTTTAGACTAGCCAGATCCATGTCCTGCAGGCGTTCTTTGTATGTTTTAATCTCCAGGCCTTTGATCAACTTAGTTGCTCTTCTCTGATTTTTTTCCAGATTCTCAACATCTTTTTTGTGATATGGTGACCAAAATTGGCTGCAATATTCCAGATTTGATCTTACTAGGGTTTTGTAATGCGGTACTAGTACTTAGCATGATCTTGATTCTATGCTTCTGTTTATACAACCTAGGATTGTATTAGCTTTTTTGGCTGCTGCTGCACACTGCTGGCTCATAGTCAAGTGATTGTCCACTAGGACGCCAAGGTCTCTCTCACAGTTACTGTTTTTAAGCCAGGTCTCACCTAATCTGTACTTGTACTTTTGATTTTTTCCTGCCTAAATGCAAGACTTTGCTTTTCTCCACATTGAAACTCACTTTGTTTCTTTTGAACAATTTGTATCCATCCATCAGTCCATTCCATTCATGGGTTTTGTCCCACCAGGTTTCTGTAATGCCAACTATGTCATATCCTCCCTCGTGTACTATTGCTTCTAGTTTTCCCTGTTTGTTCCCTAAGCTTTGAGCATTTGTATATAAGCATTTAAGATTTTTATGCCTGTCTGTGGGTATGTTTCCTGCATCTCCTGAATGTTGTTTGATTGTTTTCTTTTTTCTCATCTCTGCCCACCTCATTGTTTGATTTCTTATCTTGGGATTTATGATTGGTTTTGGGTTATAGAGATTCTAAAGATTGGTCACCCTCCCCCCTCAATTTTAGTTTAAAGCCCTCCTGATGAGTTGGGCCAGTCTTTTTCCGAGTACATTTTTCCCTGTTTTTGTGAGGTGCAGCCCATCCCTTGCCAAGAGTCCTTCACATAGGAAATGCAGTCCATGATCCAGGAAACCAAAATTTTCTTGGCTACACCAATCCTTTAGCCCAGTGGTTCTCAACCTTTTTAATGCCACGACCCCAACCGGTCGTAAGTCGAGGACTAAACCAGTCGTAAGTCGAGGACTAAACAGGTCGTAAGTCGAGGACTAAACAGGTCATAATTCGAGGACTACCCAACCGGTCATAAGTTGAGGACTTTCCCTGCCCGGGAGCGCCGCACATGCATGGTTCTGCCCCCTGCGCCGGCCGAGGCGTAGCTGGCAAGCGGCAGAGACGGAGCAGGCCGACCACCAGCTGGCCCAGCCCAAGGGAGATAAGGCACCCGCCGGAAAAGGGGAAAAAAATGGCGGACAAAAAAAATGGCGGACAAAATAATGGCGGACAACCTTGCTTGGCGACCCCCGTGAAATGGTCGATCAACCCCAAATGGGGTCCCGACCCACAGGTTGAGAACCACTGCTTTAGCCAATGGTTTATTTCTAGAATTCTTTTTTCCCTCAATGGGTGTTGGCCTTTTGTTAGGAGAACGGATGAGAACACTACTTCTGCTCCTAGCTACTTAACTTTATTGCCTAGTTTTTTGTAATCTCTCGCTATTGTACTCAGGTTCTTTGTTGTGTCATTTGTCCTAATGTGGTGGAGGAGGAAAGGGTAGTAATCAGTAGGCCTAATTATTTTGGTTAGGATCTCAGCCACATCTTTGATTTTTGCTCCAGGGAGACAACATACCTCTATGGACTGTATGTCTGGTCTACAGATGGATGGTTCCGTTCCTTTGAGGATAGAATCTCCTATTACCAACACTCACCTTCCTTTTGGGGGGCTGCAGTCTGGGGTGCTTTTCTGTTTATCTCTGGTGTATTTGTTGATGTGACTTTTTAAGGGATTTTTGAAGTGACTTTTTTAGGGATATTTGAAGTTGTTTCTTTGCTAGGCGTCTGCATGTTTTCTTTGAGGGGGAGGTTATGGGTCTGCGTGTTTCCATCTAAGAGGAGAAATCGATTGCTCAGTTTTAGTGGAGCTGTTTTTGGTTGGGTTGGACTGGGCAGAAGGGGTTTGTTAGTTGTATGCTGCTTCTTTTTTAAGTATTGTGTTTCCTTCTATGTGTGACATATCTCCACTTGTCTTCCTCCAAGGGTTTATCAGTAGGGTCAAATCGTCTGAGAGTTATTTGTTTATTAATTGGTTTGGTTTGGGTATAGCTTTATTTTGTAGATTGGGGTTTGGCTAGAGTTGCCTCTAATTTCCTTACTTTTCCCTCCAGTAGTTTACATAGTTTACATCTAATGCATGTATACTTTGGGTGTTTTTTGGGCATAAGCACATACATGGTACATGTACTGCATGCCACAATAGTATTAGTCACCTGTTCCATGAGTTTGTTGTTCGAAAATCTCTCTTTTGGTTTTTGCTGTCTGCAGGCCCTGGTCTACCACTGTCTGTAGCACCTAGTCTGCTGCCATCTGTGGGCTCTTGTCTACCGCTGTTCATAGCACTTGGTTTGCTGCTGTCTATAGGCCCTGGTCTACTGTGCTGCAGCATTCCACACATCCCCTCCATGGCCACATGGCTCTCATTTTCTGGTCTGTCACGCTGGTGTTCTGCTTCCTTCAGCAAACATGGCTGCCTGGATGGTTCACAGTAAGCTCTCCTCTTCTCCCTGGCTGGCTCTCCTCTCTTCTCCACTATCTCACCGGCTCTCCTGTTATTCCTCTCTGCTGGTCATTCCACTGCCCTCAGTCAGCTTTCTTCTTCCCCAGCAGCTGATTGTCCTCTCTGCTCTGCAGATCTTTCTTCTCCTTTTCTCTTCTTCAGTCTTTTTTTATTTTTCTGACTTATCTTTCCCTCTTTCCCTTCTCTCCTACTGTTTTCTCTTAGTTTAATATAACTTAGTTTAATAGCAACTTCTCTTCCCACGATGTAACCAAGCTTTCTCTGTGGCCAACATCTTGCTTAATTTATTCACTTAATTGCTTTAAGAATGGACTGCCAATTTATTTTACAGTTTTGGAACAAACTGGCCTAAAGCTCCAGTTTCATTTGAAAACTTACCTGTTTTAGATTCACATTGAGTTAAAATAACATGTTCCATATATTAGTAAATGAAGCATAATACATTTACCCCTGATCTACCCCGTTTATTAGATCACTTTCATCTAATAAATACTTTTCTAAGTAAAAGCAAAGCATTTGATTCTGTGTCTTGGAGTTGCAAAAAATATTTTTGGTACATAGTGTTATATACTATGCATATGTTTTTTATACACTTGTTCTTTTATATTGTTTTTTTTTTAATTATTATTAATTACCCAGAGATGGGCATCCATATATATTGAAGAAATAAATAATACTGTAATAAATAACAATACAAGAAAACAAGTTGAATTTGCATTGATCCATAGTAAAATTGACATCTATGTACAGTACACTGTTTTGTTTGATTATCAAAGCCAGAAGCAGTTTAATTTGGGAGAGAGGGTGAACCATATGACGCCTGCAAGTGAAGGATGAACAAGTGATTATTCTGATATGGATTTTTGAAATGTAGATTTAGTGTTTCAGAAGGTAATGCAATATGTCAGGATTAATCTGGTACTTTTCTCCAGAGATGATAGCATCCATGGCCAAAAGAAGGTATAGGACAAATGGAAAGAGGGAGCATTGCCTTCCTATGTCTCTTCAGAGAAGTGAGCAATGTTGATATGGAAAGAAGCTTCATTGTCGATTTTGGCTTTTGTCCTCAAACGTTACTAACCCTGCTTGTTCTTTTTCAAAGTGCTATTGAATTTCACACTATTGACTAGCAGTTCCACACTGCTTTTTATATGAACATTGCTTGGTTCATACCAGTCATGTCTTTCCAGCTGTTGCTATTACCTCTCTTGTTCACAGTCATGTCACATTGACTCCAGCTCATGTCAGTAAACTCCTGAGCGCAGCATGCAGGATCATAGGGGGTGAATTAAAATAAAGGTTAATGTCATTTTTAATGGTTGGCTGGTACTTTAAAAAGACCAAGGAGGGAAAAAAGATAGCTTCTGAAGTTTGATATATTTATTACAAAGCATATCATCAGAGAGAAGCCCCAACCACAGCTGTCAAAGTTGTCATCGGGAGAAGAGGGGAAGTGGGATTAAAAGTGGCTCAAACTACAGCTACAGCCAGCAGGGCAGTAACTCAGAAGAGGAAAAAGTGTTCAATATATATCTTTTATAAAATATGGCATATTTCATATGCAGAAGAATCTCTAACTTCTAGCTTAAAATCAGTATCTGTTTGGAAATCAGCTAATAGAAAGGAAAAGTGTAGGGGAGCTTGCATTTTAATTCTCCACTGTTTCATTAATTCATCCATTACACTTGGAAGCGCCAGCTGATCCAATATGTCCATGGTCATTATTGCCAATTTGCTTCTGAGTACAGTTCATGATACCGGTTGTCATCTATAAAATCCTTCCTGCATGGTTATTTGGGGGACTATCCGTCTTCAATGGTTTCTACCCATCCTGTAGGAGTAGGAGTCATTTAGACTGTTCTATTAAACAATGTTACCTAACAACATGCCACAATTATATCTGTTGCAGCTCATGATGTTTGGAACAGCTTCACCCCAAGATTAACATGACTCCCATCCTACAATGGTCTGCAAGTTTTTTTTTATTTTTTATTTTTCAAAATATGACTCTGTTTTCAAGCCTTGGGTTAGCTGTTTGTTCAACAGCATATTTTTCTTCTTCTTGAATTTTTAGTCTTTAATCTTTTAATTATATATTTCTTATTTTGTACTGCATTTGTTCTACTTGAGCCACTAAGAGTCAGTTTTGGTTATGGTGGCATAGAAAAATGTTTCATAAATAAATGAGTGGATAAACCATTCAGAGTCACTTGGGCAGTCTTCTAAATCTCCTCAAATAAATAACTAAATTTACTTACTTTACACTTCGGTTTCAGAGTACCCCCGGAGAAGCTTGCTTATGATTATGAATAACAAAGTGTGCAACATTTAATGTTTATGTTATGCAATCATACCATAGATTCACCACTAAAATTAACAACAGGATAGAACGAGGGAAGCAGCATGGACCCAAATATTACAGAGCTCTCTATGCCTTTAGCTTGCAAGAATTAAACCATGGGTACTATGGCTGGTTCTAGCTGGCAGGACATATAATTTCAGTAGATGTCCAACTAAGAGCCAGGAATGAAAGAGTATAGAAGTTGAAATTTTGGATTAGAGAACAGTAAGTGTCTTTAACATGATTCTGCAGATAAAATTGTGCTTATTTGTATGTGACAACTATTGGTGCAATTCACAGCTCCTTTGAAGCATGGAGAAATATAAAAGACCATTTCATATTATTTTTATTTTAAAGGAAAACCAGCATAACACACCTTAGCATTCTGTAATTGTATTGCTCATAAATTGTAAAATAATTTCATAAATAGGTCAAGCACTGCCATCAGATTGATATTACTAGCACATTAAACAATGTGATCAAAGGAACAAACAACACATTTTACAGATAAGCTGATTATCTGCACTGGAAGCTGCACATGTAGCAACATGGTCAAGTTTCTGTTATTATCTAAAAATGCACCCCAGAAGTCATCGGAGATTTTGGAAAATCCTTTCAATTAAAATTTGAAATACTGTAGGTGGGATTATAACAAAGTTTAAAAGATATGTTAAAATGTAAAATGCCCAATAAAATAATGTGAGATCAAAAATAATTATTTCAAAGGCTCCTAATATTTTTTTTCTCCTGTATACTTGTGTGTAAGAAAGTGTGTGAGTGAGAAGCTCACACTTCAAAAAGCATCACAAAATAAACAGATTACCAAATTGCAAAGGAGAGACTGATTTTAAATCAGATTGCATGAGGAGAGGCTCCCTAAGGATCCCCCTTCCCTAGAATATTATTAGGATTTGCACATGCTATGAAATAAAATTGAAATGAGCAGATAATTGATGTTATTATTAAAACAATTGGTGTGCTTATATTTGCATGCACTTTATGTGCACAGGTGGGATAGTTGCTGTTCTATAGCATAAACCAGCCACTCATTTATTTTAAATATAACAGGTTTGTGATACTAACTAAACACTGAATTATTTCTATATTAAATCTGTGGGTGGCTTTCAAGTGAAGATTTGAGCTGTTCGAAGCCTCAAAGGGTGTACTTCACTTCAATAAGCCTTAAAATAATCTTTCCAGGCTGCTCCTCCCTGTAGCATCAAGATGTCTGATACTTGCAGCTGCACTGCACTAAATACAACCATTTCAGGGTCCTTCCCACACCTTTCCAGTGACGTGAAATGGCCAATCAAATGAATGATGATTTGTCTGGAGGCAGTTTTAGTTCTCCATTCAAGGTAGCTGCACAATGGAAAGGGATATCGCTCCACTCAAGCCAGTTAGAGATGAACAGCTTTGAATGTTGGCAGCTACTATCCATTTTGTGTAAATCCAGTCTATTCAATTTTCACTGAATTAATCTGGATCTTGAAAAGAAGTCTATTTGAAAATCATTGCATATTTTCAAAAGGAACTTACCTTCTGTAGTCATTTTTATATGCAGTTAACCCTATAAGATGTTTTTGAGCACTTTATTGAAACTAACAATGATGTCCTAAAATTATGCATCATCATCATCATCATCATCATCATCATCATCATCATCATGGGGCAATTCCACACCGCAATCTAAGCTGCTTTTCTCCAGTGCTGCTCTTGGATGCTTCTTAGATAAACTGCAGAAATTTGCAAATTGACGTATGTAGGCCACGGGGCCTGCTTTTTGCTCTTCACATCAGGGCAGAGAAGGGAAGCCTTACCACTGCCTCTTATGAAGACCAATCTTCCACTGCCTGCCATTTCATTTCTAGAACTGGTGTGCTAGAGCTGGCTCACACTGGCTCATGAGAGCCTATTGGTTGAGATTGGAGCTGAACCATACACTTAGCGCACTGATCAGCTGTCCTGGAGCTAGTGTTGTGGGGTTGTGGTTGTAATAAAGCCAATTCTGTGTATGTGAGAATGACTTTGGGAGACAGAGCAAAGAGATGCAACCAAGGGAACAGTCAGATAGTCCAAAACCCCTTATCATCAGCAATCAACACCCATATGAGCATAGATTATCACCACAACTAACACTAAATCAACAATCAAGAAGTAAACAATACCCAATCAAGGAACTACCAACAGAGACAAACAAGCTAACAGTAAACAACAGCCTAATCAAGTAACCAGCAAGAGCACTCCTACCAACACTGACAGGGCAAGCTACTTGTATATAAAAACAAGAGCAAACCCCACTCCCTTCTATCACTGACATTACCTAATTTGGTAATGGAATGTCTACCAAAAAACCTCTAGGTTCAGAGAGCACCAAGGACCCCACCTTTATGTTCACCTGCTATAGGAAGATATAGCACTAGAAACCATGCATCATAAAATCATGATGGTAACTCCACCTTTATGTACTTGCATGTGTTTGAAAGAGTGGACTTGTGTCATAGCTTCACAACATACTTCTCATCATGTTGGCATTATGCTTAGGAACTAATGCTTGTGCCTGTCCTGAATATTTTATAGATACCAAGATTAAATACTCATTTGATTTGACGAGTGACTATTTAATTGATTTTACCCAATACTCTCAATATAAATTGTTTTGAGGTTTTTTTCCCCCCACTATCATGTTTTATGGAAGTATTAATTTTTTATAGTTTTTATGAATTGTTATTTATTCCACTGAGAAAAAATAACAAAAATAATTTCATTAGTAGAGTGTTCTGTGTATGAAAAAAATATATATTTGTGCACGTACTGTCAACCATTAAAGTAAAGGGATTTGTTCTTAAGTTACTGTACATCTAGATGGAAGAGCACATACAAACCCTGTTTAAATCCTGCATGAATAGTTGTGATTTTGGAAGGAAGAAAATAAATAAAAACATGAACAGAAATTTTGAAATTGATTGGCTTGAAAGCTCAAGTGATCTAGAACGGACCACTTTTAGTAGTTCTTTATCAATGTATGTACATTATACTTCCCTCTTATACATGTTCACATGCCAGCAAAATTATTAGGGAAGGATTTATCATTACTCCCAGTCACTGCACAGATGCAAGAAAGAATCTGTGACAGATTTATGTTTTATGCTGTGTGATGCCACCATGTGGGAGGTCAGCTTTTTGTCTGTTTTTGAGACATCGTCCTATTTCATCTTAACAAATAGACTCCAATACCCTAATGAATGCATTGATTCATCTTCCCTTAACAGATTTACCCTTAGATAATAGATCTAGTTTTCTCTTAGCTTTAAAAGCAGCATCCAGCCTGAGCCTTCTAACAACTTAATCAATCACTGATGTTTTCAGCTTCCACTAAGTATATTTGGTTTGCCCCTCGTTTAACTTAAATCTTTCCTCTGTGTGTATGTGTATGTGCCTGCAGCCAATTCATCAGCAAATTATCATTCGTATTTTGCATTCATTCAATGTAAAATTCAAATTCATACAAAATAAGTTTAAATATTATAGTTTAAAGTAAAGTATTCCAAGTGTGGTCTTACTAAAACTTTGTAAAGTGGTGTGTGTGTGTGTGTGTGTGTGTGTGTGTGTGTGTGTGTAGTAGTAGTACCAATTTTCAAAGTCTTAATAAGAACACATTTGGTCACCACAACATAAAAAAGATGCTGAGACTCTGGAAAGAGTACAAAGAAGGACAACAAAAAATGATTAGGGGACTGAAGGCTAAAACATATGAAGAATGGTTACAGGAATTGGGTATATCTAGTCTAATGAAAATAAGGAGTAGGGATTACACGATAGCACTGTTCCAATATTTGAGGGGCTCCTACAAAGATGAGGAGGTCAAACTATTTTCCAAAGTACCAAAAGACAAGTCAATAAACAATGGTTGAAAATTAACCAAGGACAGAACCAACCTAGAACTAAGGAGAAATTTCCTAATCGTGAGAGCAATCAACCGATGGAATAGTTTTCCCTCAGAAATTGTGGATGATCCATCACTGAAGGCTTTCGAAAAGAGTCTGGACAACCATTTGTCTGAAATGATATAGGGTCTTCTCTTGAGCAGGGGATGGACTAGAAAACCTCTGAGGTCCCTTTCTATTCTATTCTATTCTATTCTATTCTATTCTATTCTATTCTATTCTATTCTATTCTATTCTATTCTAAGAATTTATTTACAGCTTCTTTAACTATGCTCTTTCCTCAAAGGAAAAAAGAGTGATACATTATTGTCCTTTTAAGACAAGCAATTAGATGTTTTCATAAGATTAGAATGTGTGTCTCTTATGACCTGCCAT
>NW_015387891.1:81225-85097 GCF_001527695.2 Protobothrops mucrosquamatus | reverse complement strand
ATGTCAATACCAAAGTCCTGATAAGACTCCAGATGTTTGCCCGAGTCATTTTTTAAAATTAAAATCAAACCATCATTTTTAATTTCCCACAATACCTTGATAGGCCTATTGAAAAATGGAAACTGGCTCTAGCTCATTGTTTGTTTCCTTATTATTAAGAAATGGGACCATCATATATGGGCTGAAACAATCTGGATGACTCCCAGATCCAAGAATGGTTTAAATAATTAATGTAGAAATGCCATAATGATTCTTCTGGTTTAAATAATAGCATTAAAACTTGAGAGGTTAGATAAAAGCTGAATCTCAATTTGACCCTGAAGATTCAGCCTCAGTTTGTAAAATGAAAAACAACAGCTGTATTAGTGTTATTTTAGGAGCCAACTAATTCCAGGACTTCCATAGAAGAAAGTATCTATAACTCAGATGAAGTTCTTGATGCTCTCTGAGCTTGCTTGCAAGAATTTCATTACTCAACTAGGGAACAGAATCAGAGTCAGAATAGAGCTGGAAGGGACCTTGAAGGTCTTCTAGTCTAGCCCCCTGCTGAAGCAGGAAACCCTACCATTTCAGACAGGAGACTGTTCAGTCTTTTCTTAAAAACCTCCAGTGATGAAGCACCTACAACTTCTGAAGGCAAGCTGTTCCACTGGCCAATTGTTCGCACTGATAGGAAGTTTCTCCTTAATTCCAGATTGCTTCTCTCCTTGATTAGTTTCTATCCATTGTTTCTTGTCTTGCCTTCTGGTGCTTTGGAAAGTAAGTTGACCCCCTCTTTGTGAAAACCCATCAAATACTGGAACACCGCTATCATGTCACCGTAGTCATTTTTTTCTCTAGACTATCTATACCCAATTCCTGTAACCATTCTTCATATGTTTTTGTCTCCAGGCCTTTAATCATCTTCGTTGCTCTTTTCCAGAGTTTATACATATATGATGATGATTATACAGCATCGGTGCAGGTAAGTGTGATGTGTGCTTCCTGTTTATATACAGCTGCTTGCTGTGCCAGTATTGGAACCTATGTGGTTTTCTTCTTAGTTTTCGCCTTGATTATTTATTTATTATTTTATTTATTTATTTATTTATTTATTTATTTATTGTTTTATTATTTTCTGCTTTTTGTTTGCTTAATATTAATAAAGGCTTACCAGGGTGTTGGCTGCAGGAGAGGTGGTGTTTTGTTTTGTTTTTCATTATTAGATTTTTTTAATGTCTCTTTAAAATAAACCACAATTATACATCATTTAAATAAATCACATTTATATATTTGCATAACATTTAAATAAACCACATTTACACAGTATTTAAATAAACCTTATTATCACACCATTTAAGTAAACCACATTTACACACCATTTAAATAAATCACATTTATACATTTATTCACTATTTAAATAAACCCCAGTTATACATTTGCTCACCATTTAAAAGACATAATAAAAAAACTAGGCAAGAAACAAGAAGACCATAACACATCTTCTCCAGCAGCCAATATTTAGATAAGCATGTATCTAACACTAGGCAAACAATCAAGAAGAAAACAATACCCAATATCCAAAGGATGACATACTCATCATATTGTTGGATGATGTCTTTTGTATACTTGCTGGAGTACCTTGTATTTATTATTTACTGCTGTACTATTTTGCCTATTGCCTATTCTACTCTATTTAGGTGAGATGAAGCAGTATTAAAATCTCTATAAATAAATATTTCACCCCAAAATGCAATCCTATGATGTTATGAGGTTACTGAAGATTGAGACAGACAGAGAGAGAGAGAGAGAGAGAGAGAGAGAGAGAGAGAGAGAGAGAGAGAGAGAGAGAGAGAGAGAGAGAGAGAGAGAGAGAGATCCAAGTGATAATCTACAGTTTAAAGATTTAGAAGGTTAAGAACCATGCTTAGTAAGTAGAACATGCTTTAAGATTTATCTCTTGCAAATGAGTTCCTATAAAGAAAATCAACATTAATCGTGGGGTTATCTTTGGGTTAATCTTTTATTTTAACTCACAATAAATTCTAACTATTTTTTTTTTAAAAAAAGAAGTCGACATTTCCTTTTTCCTTTTAAAAAAGGAAATTGACAGTCCAACTATTCAAGGAGAAGTATGGATCATGTATGAAGAATCTAACTGGATACATGTTTTACATTTAGAGTGCACGTGAGTGAGGGAGAGGGAGAGGGAGAGAGAGAGAGAGAGAGAGAGAGAGAGAGAGAGAGAGAGAGAGAGAGAGAGAGAGAGAGAGAGAGAGAGGCAGCAGGCCTTCTATGGAATAGATGTGAAATCTTATAAAAATGAGGCTAGTTTATATTACTTTAAAAGAAACTTTACTTTTCATCTGCCATGATGTTCAGTATTGCCTTGTCTTCTGTCAGGCAATTCCCATGGGAAAGGCAGCACTATGCAAAAGTACATACTGTATAAACAATATAAAAGCAATGTTTGGTATTTAATAGATTACAAACAACTATAAAAATCCAAATCCAAATATTGCCTATCCATCAGTTTACATCCTCCCCTCCCCCTAATGCTCAAATCATCTGGCTTAATTAACCAAATTATTAAATTGTTTTATGGTTTATCTGGGAATGAGTGTCCTATCACTACACATTTTACTTTTTCGAAACAGAAGGTGCCTCTCTATTGGAAACTCATGGACCAATCCAAACAATATTATGAATAACAACTCATATGTTATGCCATATGCCTCACTTATATAGAATATAGAATAGAATAGAATATCTTTATTATCATTGTGTAACACACAACAAAATTAAGTGCTGTCCACAGTACACACTATACAGAAGTAAAAATCACAAATAAGAATATACATTATATACACATATCCTTCACGTTCTATGCACCATTGTTCTGCCCCTAATATTACACTTCAGTGTTGCACTATACTGTGATATTTACTGTGGTTATAGCTCTGGGATATTTGTCTTTGTTTTTATTATCCTGTACCATTTGCCAGATGGTAATAGTTCAAAAAAAGAATGTCTGGGATGAGATGAGTCTTTAAGAATATTTTGAGCTTTCCTTAGGTTCTCCTGCTTGAGTGGGGGGCTGGACTAGAAGACCTCCAAGGTCTATTCTATTCTATTCTATTCTGTTCTGTTCTGTTCTGTTCTGTTCTGTTCTGTTCTGTTCTGTTCTGTTCTGTTCTATTCTATTCTATTCCATTCATACATAGATACAGATAAAGATACAGATGTAGATGTAGATATAGACAGATAGATAGATAGATAGATAGATAGATAGATAGATAGATAGATAGATAGATAGATAGATAGATAGATAGATAGATAGATAGATAGATAATACCTTTATTAGGAGCAATTAAAATGGAAAAAGTGTGAAAATTTCTAATTCTCTAGAACCTACAATTGAGCATAATGATACCAAAATAAGTGGATGGGCATAAGAAAGAAGTCCCTAAATTAGATCAGAAGTTTCAGATATGAGGTTGGGAAAATAAAATTAGTCTGAAGATGATTGCAGACTGAATGCATGGTCAGGTTGTTCCCAGCATTCTGTGATAAAGTAAAAAATGCTGCCAAATCCTTCCACTGGGTAGCTATTTATCAGTTAGTCTACTTCTTTTGTGGATGGATGAAGCAAGAAAGAAAAATGCAGAACATAAGTAAATTGTGATCTTTCCATTACTGGAACACATTTTTATTGCAGTGAGAACTAGTAACTTGAATCCCAATCTCTGTCATAACATAATAATCAGTTTTTGGTGTATGCACCCATTGGGCATTAAATGTACAAAATGCAGACTCTGTATTTCCTGATATAGAGAAATACCTTCCTAAATAAAGTGCAGTTCAGTTACATAGGGAGGCAGTGGATACATTCC
>NW_015387891.1:65279-79397 GCF_001527695.2 Protobothrops mucrosquamatus | reverse complement strand
AGCAGGGATTATATTTCTTGAGACTTCTCAGGAAACAAGAACTGAATGAAAACCTGCTGGTGACCTCCTACCATTGCTCCATAGAGAACATTGTAACCTATTGCATTTGTGTATGGTTTGCCAACTGCACAGTAGCAGATAGGAAAGCACTCCAGAGGGTCATTACCATCACCCATAGGATTATTGGCTGCCCTCTCCTCCCCCCCAGATGAACTGTATAGTTCCCATTGTCTAAGGCCGTGGTGGTGAACCTATGGCACGTGTGCCACAGGTGGCATGCAGAGCCCCTCATCTCTGCCCACCTCATTGTTTGATTTCTTATCTTGGGATTTATGATTGGTTTTGGGTTCTAGAGATTCTAAAGATTGGTCACCCTCCCTACTCAATTTTAGTTTAAAGGCCTCCTGATGAGTTGGACAGTCTTTTTCCAAGTACATTTTCCCCTGTTTTTGTGAGGTGCAACCCATCCCTTGCCAAGAGTCCTTCGCGAAGGAAATGTAGTCCATAATCCAGGAATGTGTCTATGTATCCCTGTATGTGTGTATCTATGTATATCTATATATGTATAAAAGTAACACAGGTCCAATTATCTTAAATGATTCTTTATGAAGTTTCTCAAAATGCACAGTGGTCACATTGTTTTTTAATTATAGGAATGTGATTAGAAAAGTTATGGACATGCTTAAAATGCACCCAAATGGAATAATCAGCAATCATTAACCTCATGAAATTCTGTTCTCTTTAATATAATTCCGTTTCCTTTGTAGAACTTCACACATTTATTTCTCAGAATAAGAAGACAGATGTCACGCTTATCCAAAGTTACTCTGAAAGGAACCTGATAGAGATAAGGTAAGGAAAACAAATGGCATTGTCAGGATAAGCTGGATAGCAAAACGTTACATTGTGCTCAAAAGTCGTGGTGCAGGATCTTGAAAATTTAACCTTTGTATAGATTATTCATGGGAACATATGCTTATAAAACTTTCTCATTGTGTCAGAGGACTACTAATAATCTCTCTGGTGAAAAATGCATAATCACTCATTTATAATTCTTATCAAAATGAATTTTAAAAAAAGCCTTCCGTCCTCCCTTCCCTCCAATGGCTTGAACATAAATCTAAAGGCATGACACATTTTTGGATTAACTTTTCAAATTCTATTCTGTTCCCACATCATCCCTACAACAGAAAATAACATTACTTTTCAAAGCTGTATCTCCCCCCCAAAAAAACACTCAAAAATGTAGGATGATTTTTTTTCTGCTATAATCATCTGTATGTTGAATCACAATGCGACAGATGTCTCTGACTATGGATGGCTGCTCCTTCATTGCCCCTACATTGATTGCAACCCTCTTCAATGCTCCACTGCAAGAGGCCATGGCCTCTTGCTGTAATTCATTTTGTTCAACCTGAGGCACTCATCCCTTTATTCTGATGAAGGGATCCTTCTTAGATCCTTTCTTAGAGGAACCCTTCTTATTTTCCTTCATTTCATTCTCTTTTCATTTAGGTGAAGCAGTAAATAATGCAATCAACAGCATTTGGTGTCTCTGAAGTTTATAGATGAATATGTACAGTAGCTCTTCCTAGATCTGAGTTTAAACAGTAAGTCAGAACCAACACTGAAGGTTTTTAAAAAGAAATTGGACAACCATTTGATATTAAGATTGGACAGCCATTTGTCTGAAATGATATAGGGTCTCTTGCTTGAGCAAAGAGTTGGATTAAAAGATCTCCAAGGTCCCTTCCAACTCTGTTATTCTGTTAAAACAAATCAATTAATCCCAATGGAGACCACTTTCTATGTATTGCCAAAGAATGCAGAGAAACGCATAAATATGCATTAACGTGTAATATTAAAGTAACTTAGAAAAGAGATGTTTGTTGGCAATTGGTTAGATCTCTTTGTGAAGTCCTTGCATTGCATGCAGAAAGATTTTGGCTCAATTCTCAGGGATGAGAGAAATCTCTGCCTTGTGCATTAGAAAGCTGTGAGCTGCCAGAGAAGGCAATTGTTGCAACAAGGGTAAGATTGCCAATGACAACTCTTGAAAGACTCTTGACAGACTCTTAGAACATGGAAAGTGTTGATCCATTTGCCCAGTATTCTGGCAAAATTCACTGGAAACCCACAACTATTATTATCTCTTTTAAAATTGTAGAAATTAACTTGAGGAAAATAGATCAGAACTTTGCAATATATATATATATATTATTTCAAGAAGCTGAAAGCTGAGTTTAGCAGAACATGGGGAATAGCTAGAAAACTGGTAGGCTCTTTCATCTCTTCATTATCATTCAAGTTTGATTTTCTGTTATTCCATTTCAGTGTTCTACAATGCTTTTATAAGCCCAGTATGAGGAAGAAAGATTAGATAAAATCACACACAGATCACAGCTTCTCTTATTACCAAGTTTTAGGGCTAAAAAAAGGCCTGTTTTCCTCCTTTGGGAAAGAGTTTAAGTGCTTTTTGCACACAGCTTTCTAACCTCTCTGTGGCTATATTCACTTCTAGCCAAGACTGCTGAGAGTTGGGGAAAAATGCGAGTCACAAGTCTCAGGGATATCAGGTAGGATCTCTTTATCTGCCTCTTTTAATGTCAAGAAAATAGTAAAATAGTAAGTGATAGACCAGAATAGGAATAGTTACCCCATATTATTTCTTGCACAGGGATATACAAAGTGTACATGTGTCACATTAAATAATGAATGAAAGGGAATGTAACACATATAAAATATTTATGTGTTGTCTTTCAATCAAATGGGAAATAAGCCAGCACCTGGGCTTTGCCAGGAGTATGCTGGTACAAAGTGAAAAAAAAATACATTCTTTAAGCTTGGAAATTTGGCATAGCAACCAACAGATAAAGAAAATAATACTGTAAGGCCTTTAGTTTTTGGGGGGAGACTGGGGTGTGGGAGGGAGAGAAAGAGATGCATGCATAGTTATAAATGGGAAAAAGAATTGCTCATCCTTTCCACATACAAGTAAGATATACTCATTTACATATGCCTGGCAGGATACAGAATGTCATAAATTAGAGTCTTTATCATTTACCACATGAGGAGTGCATGAAGCTTTATATAATAATAATAATAATAATAATAATAATAATAATAATAATAATAATAATAATAATAATAATAATAATAATAATAATAATAATAATAAAGTTGGAAGGGACCTTGGAGGTCATCGAGTCCAACCCCCTGCTCAGGCAGGAACCCTACACCATTTCAGACAAATGGCTGTCCAGTCTCTTCTTAAAAACTTCCAGTATTGGAGCATTCACCGCTTCTGGAGGCAGGTTGTTCCATTGGTTAATTGTTCTAACTGTCAGGAAGTTTCTCCTTAGTTCTAAGTTGCTTCTTTCCTTGATCAGTTTCCACCCATTGTTTCTCGTCCTGCCTTCAGGCGCTTGGAGAATAGCTTGACTCCCTCTTCTTTATGGCAGCCCCTGAGATATTGGAACACTGCTATCATGTCCCCCCTCGTCCTTCTCTTCGTTAAACTAGACATACCCAATTCCAGCAACCGTTCCTTATATGTTTTAGCCTCCAGTCCCCTAATCATCTTTGTTGCTCTTCTCTGTACTCTTTCTAGAGTCTCAGCATAAACTGCTAGGGAATACTTTGAACAACTATTATTCTGAGGAAAAATGATAATGTCACTACTTAGACATTCCAGGACTGCAAAATGCTCTAATGGAAGCATCCGTGATCCCAGATACAAATATGTGATGACATTCTTGAGAGGGACACTTGAAATAACAAGCATCAGCTCTATTCAACTTTGAATTGTCAGCAGATGTTTAGCTTCAATAAAATAATAAATTGTGAATTAGAACATGTATAAAAAACTGAAACAAAGATTTTATTTAGTTAAAAATAATATTATTTCAAGAACATATATTGTGATACTGAACAGCACAGAGCACAGAATATTCATTTCAGAAATAGCTTTTATATTTTCCTGTGTCACATTTTTATACAGGGCTAAGCAACAGCAGTAATGATTGATTTAGGAAAAATAAAGAAGGAAAATGAAATGAAAATTGTCATCTGTTTTTTTTCTTTTCTTTTTTTAGGGCAAAAAGAACACAAAGGTAGATACTTCCTACTTGATCATATATATCTGGAAATTCACAGCAGATTCAAAGGACTCCATGGCTGCCCATATTTTACCATTTCAAAATGGATTGACTATTTCTAGTTGAATATGGTTACCAGGACATATGCCAAATCAGTGACATTCTTGGTATACATAGTTAGTATAAGAAGTACAAAGAAATATCTACTCAATATCTGGGAATCCTTTAGGCAAAACAACTTGGTGACAGAGAGAAAAAGAGAAACAGAGAATTTTTAAAATATAGAATTAAAATTAAATAGGTGAGACCTGGCTCAAAAACAGTAACTGTGAGAGGGACCTTGGAATCCTAGTGGATGATCACTTAAATATGAGCCAGCAGTGTGCAGCAGCAGCCAAAAAAGCTAATACAATCCTGGGTTGTATAAACAGAGGCATAGAATCAAGATCACATGAAGTATTAGTACCGCTTTATAAAACCCTAGTAAGACCACACCTGGAATACTGCAACCAGTTTTGGTCACCATACTACCAAAAAGATGTTGAGACTTTGGAAAAAATTCACAGAAGAACAACTAAGATGATCAAAGGCCTGGAGACTAAAACATACAAAGAACGGCTGCAGGATTTGGGTTTGGCTAGTCTAAAGAAAAGAAGAAATAGGAGTGACATGATAGCAGTATTCCAGTATTTGAGGGGCTGTCACAAAGAAGAGGGGGTCAAATTATTCTCCATAGCACCAAAGGGCAGGACAAGAAACAACGGTTTGAAACTGATCAAAGAGAGAAGCAACCTAGAATAAAATAGAAACTTCCTAACAGTGAGGACAATTAACCAGTGGAACAGCTTACCCCCAGAAATTGTGGGCACTCCATCACTGGAAATTTTTAAGAAGAGACTAGACAGTCACTTGTCTGAAATTGTATAGGTTCTCCTGCTTGAGCAGGGGGCTGGACTAGAAGACCTTCAAGGTCCCTTCCAGCTCTATTCTATTCTATACTAAGGATTAAAAGATTACATTACAATGAAGGGCTTAATAAACATAGAGAAAGTAAATGGGATTTGGGGAAAGCTGGAAGGATTCAGTCTTTATCCAGCCATACTACGTACTGGCTCCTGTTCCTATTGCACATCAGAGTTACTCCATATTTTTCAGTGATACCTCTTGCTGTGCAACAAGAAATGCCAGGCTCTGGCCAGATGGGGCCAATTCCCAAGAGTGGTGCATCCCAGGCAAAAGGCAATGCTATTCACAGGTTTTCCATGCAGAACACTCATGCTGACAACACTCTCACTACTAAATGAGGGGATGTCACAAAGACATCTGCTCCAGCACAGAACATTTCCTGTGAGCTCTGCTTGAGATGGTGCTCATTTATCTGAGTCTGCCAAGAACAGCAGATACTCCCTTGCCAATCCACAAGATGCATGGGCAATGATTTCCATGAGAACATTGAGAGATCCATCTGACACAGCTTGCATAGAACAGAATCAGCTCTTTGAGCATTAAAACTTAGCCATCCTTGAACTAGTACATGAGGCACTCAACACACATTTTTTTGGCAAGTGATTGTTGGCCATATTTGATAAACCAGAATTTTGAAAAGTGATAATGTCACCACTTAGACATTCCAGGACTGCAAAATGCTCTACTGGAAGCATCCGTGATCCCAGATACACATATGTGATGACATTCTTGAGAGGGACACTTGAAATAACAAGCATCAGCTCTATTCAACTTTGAATTGTCAGCAGATGTTTAGCTTCAATAAAGTAATAAATTGTGAATTAGAACATGTATAAAAAACTGAAACAAAGATTTTATTTAGTTAAAAATAATATTTTTTCAAGAACATATATTGTGATATTGAACAGCACAGAGCAGTGAATATTCATTTCAGAAATAGCTTTTATATTTCCCTGTGTCACATTTTAAATTCTAAGCAGGGAACAGCCTTGTGCTTTTCTGAAAAGCAGGGGCTGAATTTATTTTCCACCTTGACATGGAGAACTTCAGGAGGCAAGACTTTTAGGTTGGAAAGCCTCTTCCCTTCACAAAATCCCATCTCTTGATCATCATCCAGTATGAAACAAGAGGCATTACTCACTACTTTTTTCCCAGACAATTTCAGTTCAGCCTGGGCAAAGGTGAGAACTATAATTTCACATGTTGACCTTCATGGCAAAAGGCTATCAGTACAGGTTGGAAAATATCTACACAAAAAATCTACACAATTTCACATCTTCACTCTTTGGGGAATCAGCTCTCACAGTCACTCAACCTGAAGTACTTTCACTTATTCACTGGAAAAAATACAAGTCTGCCAAAGCATCTAATGTCAGTGGGAAGGAGAAAGAGTTCCACCTAAAGCTGTCATGTAGGCCAGATAAGGCCTATGGACTACAGTTTCCTGACCCCTGCTACAGAGTGCCACAATATATACTGATGACAGAGGTATTATAACTGGTGGCAGTCCGTGAAATTTTGCCAATTTTAAATAAAAGATTTCCTGGTGGTCTCCATCGAAGAATTAAAATCCCAGGAAACCTCTTCTGAAGTGACAAAATGAACATGTCCTTCTAATTCAAAAGGAATTGTCCTTAAATAATTAATGCCTTTCCCCCAAACAATATCTGTTTGGGAAGACTCTACACATAACAAAGTGTTGGTATTTTTCTCGGGGAAACAAACATTTTTATTTTAAACATTTGCAGAAGGGCTCCACTTACTATTTTCACTTTTGACATTGGCATATCCAACTGATACACAAATCTGAGATCTCCATTCAAAAATGGTAACAAAGTCTCCTGAATTTATGATTTAATGAAAATAGTCCTCAGCAAGTGATAGCAGGTGTCAGGGTTTGAAGGTCAACAGGATCAATTCTAGTTACTACTTGGATTTGAGACAGCAGTAAACATCAGGACTAGACTTGAAGGCTAAAAAACATTCCTCAAGAAGGTAATTATGAACCACTCCATATTGCTATCAAGAAAATAACTTGGGCATTTCTCTAAGTTTTGTTCTCAACTAAATGAAACAGTGGAGGTTGCCGTAATGGAGAAAACTTGACCAAAGAAACTGCCTGTTTACTCAATCTGCTTTCCTGCAGTTGACTGATGATGGGCAACTTCAAAGCCCTTCTCTCTTTTCTTATAGTTTATCCATAAACATTCCTGGATAGTTCCTCCAATATGAAACACTTCCAAATACAAGTCTATCCCCTACCAAACTTTTCCCCTTTGGGGAAAAAAGAATTGTTTACTATGAAATAGGACACAAGGCCCTTCTGGAATTCCTTTGTGCACCCTAAAAAGAAAAAGCTAAGTGTTTAGTGTTACCTCAGCACAAAATGAGCTAAGAATGTAATTGTAGGCACCCTTAGTAGAGAGACAATCCAGTTCACTTATCAGTAAACATACTTTGAATTATTGTGTTCCCACTGGGATGGAGGAGGTTGGGCCTATTGTTTTTAAGAACAGTCAAATCTGAGAGGAAAAAAATGATGCAAGTAATTAGGGTTTCCTGGCCATGAGGCTGATTTCCTCGACCATTGTTTGTAATCAGGCAGGAAACCTCTTGGCACAAGTTCCGCAGAAGCCCACCAGGTAATTGTGTCAGCTTTATCACTTCCTGAGCAAATGTGTATAGGATGTAGCTATACAAACAATCAGATTTTTTCAACTAAGCTCCCTTTCAGAGTAGAAGATGAGTGAGAGTTTAACATTTTGATGACTGCTTCAATATAATCAACTGGCTGGAAATCAGCCAGAAGACTAACGGGCAACACAATGGACAGACTGGTGAGGCTGTTGTTTAGTTTGTAATGAAGGGAAAAAAAGAAGGCAGGAAAGTGTATGCCAACTGGCATTTCCAGCATATAGTCTCATTAATAAGGACTGAACATTGTGACAGAACTTGAAAAGACTGGGTGTTTACTTTTCTCTTTAAAAAATGGTTCTGGCTTTTTAAAATAATCTTTTTACAAACAGCACAATGATCTGGATTTGGATTTAAGCCATTTCCATAGAGCAAATTAAATACCTATATCTAATTTCCAATGCCCTGCGATGCAGATATGGCAGGGTATATTAAATGTACAACATACAATTGTGAGGGCATCAGCCCTGTGTTGCTGCAGGCATGAACTGGTGATCTGCAGTCTTTAGACTAATTATATGTGGCTCTTGGACTAATTTCAAAAACACTTTGCAAGCAATCAATTCAGATCTCTGTCAGAAACAATCTATCCCTTCTGCATGAGGAAGAAGAGAGAAAACAATGGGGTACGGGATGCTGGAAAATGAGAAAGGAAAAAAGAGGAAAAGAAAATAGTGCCTTTTTGTTATTATTCTAACCTAGACATTGCTTGAACCAGCACTTAATGGTATGCAATGCAACCCCGACAGATTACTTCTTTAGAATGTGTGCTGCCTCCAACATTTTAAAAATAAAATGAAGACCACATCTGCCTTATTGGAGTGGACTAATGATCTAGTGTAACTTTGTGTATCATGACAGAATAAGTCAAACTTCCAAGTTTATAAAGATGGTGGCCAAATCTGTAAATAGCATTGTGGAATAGCATCTGATACGAAAAAACAAAGCAAAGGGGGAAAAACATAGTTGATGATAGAACGATGAAATCCATTTTTTGGGTACCCAAATTGTGTAATGTTTTATATATTGCTGCTGATAACAGTATCAATACTGATACACTACATAATTTTGGTACCACAGTATGAATGACTGTTCCTATTGTAATAATCTATATTTTAAACTATGATCCTTAAAGAAGATCCTCTATATGCCAGCCCTAACAGCTAGAATTTAGCCTATGATCACAAAGAAAGAACCTTCGTTATACTGACAACTCAGCTATAACATTCATTTATCAGATGCAGCAATGAGCCAATATGAATATATTCTTCAGGTATCAGATTGCTCTCATTATCTATTTTTAACATGGTTTAAACTTTTATTTCTCTTCTAATCATTTATAATTATTTATTAATTTTTATCTTTATTATTTAATACATTATTTACTTATTTATTTAGTATTTATATTTAACATTTTAGTACTGCTTTCTATCCATTTATGGATGTTTTCCCCTCTCCCAATATTTTTAGATAACTTTTTCCTTTGTATTTTTGCTTTTGTGCTTGTTGGGAAATAGAATGCCAAAGTTGGAAACAGAAAGGAGGAAATTGTGGGTGGATTGGATGCCTAGGAAATTGAAATGAAGTAGAAGAATGACTTATCAAAATCATGTAAGTACGAAATGGTTTCCCCTATGATTCTCTATGGAAAAGGAAAACTGGGGATTGAAGAAGTAAGATAGAAAGAGTATTGATGTTTTCAAACATTGGTTTTGAGTGTCATGCATAGTCAAGAAAACAAGCAAATTGATCGTAGAATGAATCAAATCAGACGCAAAAATAACCAACTGAATTATCATACTTTGGATCTAATATGCAAATTCTTAGCTCTCTGAGAAGATGGATCAAAAGAGAAAAGTGTGATTAGCAACAAGATGGATGGACTCAATTATGGCAGCAATAGGAGTTTCATTGGGAAACCTGAAAGACCAAGTTGGAGAAAGATTCTTCTGAAGAAAATCTATCTCTGTGGTTGCTAAAAATTGATACCAAACTTGATGGATTACCACCACCCCTACCACCATCATAATCTCATCTACATATTAAGAAATGAAATAATTTAACAAATTATTCTGGACCAAACTAGATATAATATATTGTAGGATACACTTTCTTTGTAACAAGTCACCGCCATATGATGACTGTCTTGAATAGGACTGTGTCAAATAAACTTTAAGGTTTTATTTCTGGTCATCAAAACTAGATCACTTTTGTATCTGATATTCACAATGGAAAGAATCTTTCTGTGTATATGTGTGTGTAAACTCAAATCCACTGGGCAGCTATTTGTTTTCTTAAAAAGGAAAAAAAAAGAATCCAAATTCTAAAGAAATGAACAATGTCACATCTAGTTTGGCCCAGGGGTGATCATAAACAGAAAACCATCCTTTTGCTTCTCTGAACCTGTTCACAAAGGACTTAACTTTCCTCCTGATCAATTCCTTAATGCAATTCAATTATCAAAACCACATTCTCCACCGGGGACCTGCCCTATTTGGCCACAAGGTGTTTTTATTCCTTTGAGAGCAAAATTGGAATGCTGCTTATAATTGAGATCCATTACTTTAGTCTGCCCAGAGAACCTGAGGCACATGTAATGTTATCCTCCTTGAAATGGGCACAAATGTTATCAAAATAAACCTGTCAAACAGTCACTCATTCTCCCACTCCCCTCTGCTGCCATTCCTAACAATTAGCCCAACTGAAAGAGTAGACTGGTTCTGATTGAAGAAAGAGGAGGGGGTGACAGGAAGAATGGAAAAGCCCTCAATTAAGCTGAACAAGATTGAGATGGAGTTTTATATTTAGATGGCATTTTAAGTTCTGTGTTGTTATTGAATCCTGCATTCAATTACACTTCAGCTGTGCTGTTAATGATCTCTTACATAAATACACTGTATCCAGGGACAAGTGTAAGGAGGTTCTCAAGAGGTCATTCTGTTTGCAAAGACAGATAAGATGCAATGTTGGCTCAAGCATTTTGGTTAACTCAACTTTAAAAAAACACAGTTTGGTTAACCTTTTTCTTCGCACAATATACATTTGTTACAATGCAATGTACTTTGCATTGTATTTTGTGTGTGTATGTATATATATGTATGTATGTATGTATGTATGTATGTATGTATGTATGTATGTATGTATGTATGTATTGCTAGGGAATGTGTGTGTGTTTGTGTGTGAAGAATTTCATGCCAGCATGTTCAATTGCTAAGCTGGTTTGGAATTTTAGAAGATGCAGTCCTAACCACCTGGCGGGGGGGTGTCCTCGGATACGGACGATTGTTAAAATGGCATATGGGCTTTAAATTGTCACACATCCTAGAATGTTTTCTTGTTTAGCCCCAGATATCAAGACATATTAGTGGATTATTCCAATGGAAGTCAAATATATTAGTGCTCATGATTAATGATTTTATTTTAGAGCAATGTTTCTCAACTTCCTGCAATTTTAAGTTGTGTGTACTTCAACTCCAATTCTGGGAATTTAATTCTCAAAGTTATTGAGATTGAGAAATACTGTTGTAGAAGAACTGTGAACTTTATTGTTCATAAAGATACAAAGGGTGTGAACCTACTAGATCAGGGGGTGTCAAACTGCTGGCCTGCGGGCCAGTTGCATCCTATGGATGCTGTGCCTACCCCAGCTCCAGCAATGCAAAAAAAGTCATGATATGTCATGTCATGTCACGTGATGTGATGTGATGAGTTTGACACCTGTGTATTAGATGGTTTACTGATCATAGTGTTCTGTCCCAGCCTACATCCGTCCTTTTTGTGTCACAAGAACAAATCCTTCTTTAACAGTAGATGAGGAAAACCAACCCTTTTTATTTAATTTACAGTTCAGATAATTTTCCCTCAAAACAAAAACAACAGAATACTTTTCCAGCGGATAGTTAGTTCAAAAGCAAAACAGAGCAGGAGTTTAAACAAGAAATAATTTACCAGTAACACAAACAGACCAAGATCCCTTGATACTGAAATTCTTTGCAAACGATTGCCTTCAGCAACCAGCCCTGCCCACACATTCCCTTTTTGTTATGCAGCCCCCAAGGCGTGGCTTCTCACTGCTTCCTCCTCCTCCCCTGGAGTTGACCCATTGCCTCCCTCTGATTTACTCGTGTGGCCTGCCTATGTTTACGAGTGTCTCTGAGTTCTTCCAGGTTTGCTTCCTCCAAGTCTGACTCATCCTCCCAGTACAGCTGGCTTTCAGCTTGATCACGAGTGGAGGGGCCAGGTTCTTCCTCACTTCGTAAGTCTTGTAACTCATCAGAGCCCTCCTCTTCCTCTGATGGCTCCCCAGGCCCTTCCTCCTCCTCCTCTGATTCCCTGGACTCAGCTGCCGGGATCACAGGCTGGCACATAATCACAACACGTAGCATATGAATTGTAAATGCTGCTAAATGTGTTTTATGGTTAATATTGGTTTATGATTTATTTTTGTTTGTTAAATTTTACTCTGGTTTTTAATTTTTGTGAGCTGCCCAGAGTTACTGTTAGCCCTGTGAGGTAATCCAGACAAAAACCAAAACCAGGACTACTGCTTTCATCTTTATTATATGATTATGGTAACAGAATCTTACAAGACTAAATTTATTATTTATTTTATTTTTATCCCACCATAATTATTTTTATAAATTATTATTTATATTTTATTTTTATAAAATAAATTTATAAAAATATTTTTATGAATAAACCAAGGTGGGGAACAGACCTAATATTCCTTCCTTCTCCTATTTTCTACACAACAATACTATGAGATGGGTTGGGCTGAGAAAGAGTGATTGCCCAAAGTCACCCAGCTGGCTTTTGTGCCTAAAACAGGATTAGAACTCAGTCTTTCTTCCCTCTTTTCCTTTTACTCTCTGGAAAATTAAGGAGGGTCTCTTCTGAAATGTGTCCCATGCCCTTTTTCATTCTGCGGACTGAAATATATTTTACACATCAGTTGTGCAGCCTCCTCTTTCCTCAGGTCATTTGCACAAACCATTACTGTATAGTCAATTATGGGTAATGGGAAGCTATACAAAATGACTGACTGAATGAATGAACGCATTCATGAAAATTAATAATGAATATGAAGAATATGGTGATTCTCCCTTCTAATTGTTCATTTAAGTAGGACAATAATGGAAGCTTTTTGCAAAGGATATTTGGGTGTACTATGTATCAGTTCATACAGATTCAGTGGGCTCTTTCACAAAAGGCAATGTTTCTTATGCAATCATACCATTAGACATACCTTATGAAACATTAGTTTGGTCATCATCTTCAAGTACATTACCCAGTTCTCCCTACATGTTTTTAGGCAAAATCCAGTAAACACCTCCCCACTGCAACTTGTGGATCTGAAAATCCCACATGAAATCAAATAGATGTTGCCTAACTTTAACATTTTGTTATTTCTTGTCTGTATATGGAGGTGACATACTCTGAGTGATATTTTGATGGCAGCAACATAATAAATGCTTTATAATGAACCTAGCTTTCTACTATACAATTGAAAAAACTGCTTTAAAAA
The DNA here is from genome assembly GCF_001527695.2 of Protobothrops mucrosquamatus. Lineage (NCBI taxonomy): Eukaryota > Metazoa > Chordata > Lepidosauria > Squamata > Viperidae > Protobothrops > Protobothrops mucrosquamatus. Next base: position 66,116 of record NW_015387891.1, on the reverse strand, counting down.
AAAAGAAATGAGGGAAAGACATACAAAATAGGCATTGTCCTTCCATTAAGGAGAAGACATGGCTGATAATAGAATGTGGTGCATATATATTCTTTCCTGATATGTCACCAACTATTTTATTATTTTCAGTTGTAGTGAAGAATGTGTCACATTGACTGGATCGAAGAAAATTTCAGATAGCAATAGCAATAACTTAGACTTATATACTGTACCGCTTTACAGTGCTTTACAGCCCTCTATAAGCTGTTTATAAAGTCAGCATATTGCCCCCACCAATCTGGGTCCTCATTTTACTGATCTTGGAAAGAATGGAAGGTTGAGTCAACCTTGAGCTGGTGAGACTCCAACTGCCAAACTGCTGGCAGCCAGGAGTCAGCAGAAATAGCCTGCAGTACTGCATTCTAACCACTGAGCCACAATCTAACTAGCTTTTGTATGTTGAACAAGAGAGGTTGAGTTTCACTCAGAGAGTCAAATCTCTCAGGCAAGCTCCAATAGATGTTGGTCATTTATTAATTAATAAATTAAGTGACTTTAGGTGGCAGACAATAAAAACAATCATAAAATCAAAGTATTAAAACAAGCACAATTGAAAGTGATCAAAATATTAATAAGTTAAGAAAATTGTATTTATTTATTAAATGGTATATGGGCTATTATATAAACATGTTGTCGATCACTAGCTTGAGGGCATCCTCAGATTTTGTGTTCTTTATGTCTAATGCCTGGGGCAGAACAGTGAAAATACAATTCAGTTATTTAAAAAGTAAGGGATTTCTTGAGGAAGTGTTTTATGTGAGAACAAGATACAGAAAACCATTATTATTCAGTACTATT
>NW_015387891.1:55851-65200 GCF_001527695.2 Protobothrops mucrosquamatus | reverse complement strand
TAAATGGTATATGGGCTATTATATAAACATGTTGTCGATCACTAGCTTGAGGGCATCCTCAGATTTTGTGTTCTTTATGTCTAATGCCTGGGGCAGAACAGTGAAAATACAATTCAGTTATTTAAAAAGTAAGGGATTTCTTGAGGAAGTGTTTTATGTGAGAACAAGATACAGAAAACCATTATTATTCAGTACTATTCAAGATTATTTGTTTTGTATATTGTCAGCTATCCCAGTAGTGAACCTACTGGGATAGCTGACAATATACAAAACAAATAATTGACTCTATTTATCAGATATCTGTCAATTAATTGACCATGATTTCTTCAATAAATGGAGCTCACAAAAACAAGTATAAAAATAACACCAAATGTAAACATTCCAGTTCACTTTAATTTTAAATATCCTAAAAATATCAAATCATTAATGGTGCAGAAAAGATAACTCACTCCTAGATTTTTCTAATATTGCATTCGAAGAATTGTAAGTAGGAAAAATCACCCCAATTTCCAAATAGATCAATAACTTATTTGCTATTGTGCTTTATCAACTGGGCTGTATTTTTTTAATATTTTCTTTTTATTATCTTTTATAAACTGATTCTCTCTCTCTCTCTCTCTCTCTCTCTCTCTCTCTCTCTCTCTCTCTCTCTCTCTCTCTCTCTCTCTCTCTCTCTCTCTCTCTCTCTCTCTCTCTCTCTCTCCTTTGAATTAGTTGTTGACTCTTGGTGAACAACCTCCTGCAATTTTTGGGGGGGCAAGATTTTAGAAGTGCTTTGCCATTGCCTTTTCCTAGGATTGATTGATTGATTGGCCCAAGGTCACCTGGCTAGCTTTGTGTCTAAAGGGGCACCAGTGCTCAAATCCAGTTTCTAGCCTGATATGATGGCCCTATTGGGAGCTGGTTCAGATAATAAAGATCAGCCCGAACCAGGGCCATCAGACAAGGGTGGCATGAATCCCCAGGAGCACCCAAAAAGCCTGGGGGCTGAAGAAGTTGAAGTCCCATATCTATCTGGCATTGGGGGAAGTGGTTGACCGGATGGTCAGCTGCCTGCAGTAGCAGAAGAATAGTATCAGTTGCCATTGGTTAGCATTGGTGGCAACAATCACCTCTGATGAGGAACATCTGCCTCAACCACCCAATCCATGGATGTGAAGATAGGAGCATAGGAAGGTATAGAGGAGGTTGGCAAGGTTACTCATGAGGAAGCAGCCTGGTCTCTGCTAATGAGAAACACCAAGGTTGGAGTGATTTAGCCAGGTGGAGGGGAAGGTGCATTTGTCAGAGGCAACTGATTGTTTCTTCAATGCACTCTCTTCAGTTTTGTGAAATTTGGACCCTGCTTCACAGATGTCTGATCTTGCTTTGGCTGTGTGGTCTTTGGACCTTGTTTTGTGGACTTCAGACTTTGTTCTTATCTTGTCAATTATAGACCCTGCTCTGTGGAGTTCGGACTTTGCTCTTGCCTTGTGGATTTCGGACTTTGTCTTGTCTTGTGGATTTTGGAACCTGCTCTGTGGACTTCAGACTTTGCTCTTGCCTTGTGGAATTGCAGACAAATCCAACATCTTCAAGAGGTTTAATACAAAACTCAAAAGATTATTCTTCCTTGGACAGATACCCACTTGTCTTTAGAGCAGCTTATTAGTATTTATGCCCTTTCATTCAGTTCATTTTTATCCAGGGCAACTGTTATTTATTGTGAAATAAGCTGGCCTTGCTCCTGTTGAAAGGAACAATGCAACAAATCACAAATTGAATGACAAAAAAAATGTGGGATAGGATCTTAGTGACTCTCAAAATAATATATTTGGCATTCCTGTGAATGGATGAGAGATAAACAAAGTACTACTTTGAAGATTTTCACTGAAAGCAATTGCACTAAAATGATTTGGCGAGCAGAGGACATATTTTAAAGCTGAAAATAAAGATATATGAGGAAAACCTATTCCAGAAATTGTATTAATTGAATAAAATATTGATTTTAATTTGCTGAAGAAGTTCTCTTTAATTTCCTTCAATCCTTATAAATTTATAACAGGAAAGCAAAGGGTTAAATCAGTATTAAAATGAATTCCTAACCATAGGTAATTATTAATAATTGGTGTACACTGCTCAGAGTCACTTTGTGTCAGATTGGGAGTCATATAAATGTGTGAGATGGGCGGCCATATAAATGTGAATAATAGATAAATAAATGAAAAGGCTCTGGATGAAGAGGAAGAACTTTCCACCAATTTGAAAAAAGAAAAAGAGGGAGGAGGGAGGAGGGCTAATTTTTAAGGGACTGTGCTCTGTAGCTTGAAGGCAACTTAGGGAAAGGCCCTTGTCTTTGTGTTCTACAATTGGACCTCAGAAAGTGAGTATATCTTCAAGAGAGTCTTTTCTAATGTCTTTAATGTCTACATATGTTCAATTCAATTGTATGTATTCTAGGATTTGTCTAATTCTAGACTGAAACTGGACAGCTCACAATAAAACAAAACAAAGAAAGAAATACAATAAAGATTGAAAAGGGGAACAGGATATCAAATCCAGCCACTCAACCATGACAGAACAGGCAAAGAACTAAAAAGAGATTACATCCCAAATGTAAAGAGCAAAGGAGACACTCCTCAGCACTCATGGATAGTTGTCTCTCAGGTAGCTCTTGAACCCAACAAAATATTCTGTGGATGAAATCTCTTGCTGGGTTCCATCAACAAGAGCTAGAGAAGATGCCTCACAACAAACACAGCAACAAGAACCTCCCACCAATCAAGAACTAGAACACTACCCACTAGTTACTGGCCTCTTTACAGAGCATCCTCCCCCCCCCAGAACTAGATTAGTCCAAGAGATCTGAGCCAGCCACACCCCTACAAGCCCAATGTTCAGAGTAGTGGCAAGGAATGAGAGGCTACATGTAGTTGCCTCATATGTCTGCCATGTAGCAATAGGTTCCCCAAACTCTATAGTCTACCACACCATCTTCCACCAATAAGACAATTCCTTGAATACTGCTGTCTTCAAAGGTCCTGTTAGCCCTGGCAGATCCACTGGACTCACCTCACCAGTCCAGGGCTGGCCAGGCTCATTAATGGATGATCATCTCAGACCTCCATCTTCTGAAATTAGCATCACCAGCTACCAGGGCACTTGGGCTACCTAAATCTCCAAAGCTTCTTCAATTATTACTGGCTCCAGTGATAGCTGTGCAGCTTGCAGCCCTACACCCAGCACACACACACACAAAAAAACATTTTCCCTACAGTAGACAATGCTCCAGATGTTCCAAGAGCTTTGTGTCATAGCAGGGTGCTGGTAAGTTGTATGAAAACCTATCATTTCCTCTCTCACTGGCTAAAGGGTAACTCCCACATCCACAGTGATTGTGGGAAATAAAAAGCAAACAAACAGAATAATAATAATAATAATAAAAACAGAAAAACACTGCACCAAGCCCTTAACTAAACCACAACCCTTCCAGTCGTTATCTTTATTCAGTATCAGGTTATCCTGAGACAGATAACCAAATCCAGACTAATTTAGAAATTTGAAGATTAAACCAACACCTTAAATATTGCAGCAGTTTTTTCCCCACACAGGCATAATATCCTTCATGTTTTCTGTACCCTTTATGGGCTGAGCTTCCACATTATCTACCAATTTTCAAACACTTTTCAAACGTGACTCTATTTAAAGTGCACTTTACTAATCGAGTCCCATGTAGCTAGAGAACAAATAACTGTTGCCTAAAATGGTTCTTGGAGTTGATGTGATGGGGTCTCCAACAGCGGCATGGATTTTATTACTTCATTTAAATCAGAGCTCTTCTGGAGTAGCAATAATAACACTGCATTGAATATCATTTACTTTTTAGTACACCATTTCTTTAATAAGATCACCATAACTTGCTTTTAATATGTATGATTTTAATAGTTTTAATATTTTTAATATGCTGATTTAATTTTTGATAGGGAGCTATCCAGAGTTTGATATAACATGGGCAGCTACATAAATATTTTAAATAAATAAATGAAATCTTATGTTTCCTTTGTCTCATGCTAACAGGCAAGTAGGATTTCAACTGAGTTCTCACGATTCTAAATATGGACTCAGGAAAATGATGCAGTCCAAACTCTTGAAACAAACGTATCCTTTAAGTTTTGAATGACCATGACTGATAGAAGATTTTTGGCAAAAATGGAAATGGATGTAAGCTAACAGTTACAAGCAAAGTAGAGCTATCTGTATTTAGGGATGGGATGATAAGACTACAAATGCCAGATGTTCTTCATCAGCCTCTTTCATTTTGGCCTATCACTGTACCAGCCAGCTTCTGCTGCCTCCCTAATTAAAAGAGTATTAACAGGAAGACACAATAATTATGTAAGCAATTCCTGCTGCTGCTGAGCATGTTTCCAGCGGGTACCAAATTTTCCAAAATTGTTTACCAATATATACACCATGGCCAAATCTCCAGTGATTCAAGGCAGCAAAGCATATCACCCCAGTAGTCAGGTTTAATGTCTTACCAAGTGTGATATCCCAGAAATAGGATAATAATTTCAAGGTGCATGTGCTGTTCTTTCATTCTCTCTGGTTTAGTCTTCCAAGCTTTCGGACTTGTGTTGGAACTCACTCTCAGAGGACTGATAGCATGAGGAAACAGCAGCAAATGACTTAATAGCCAGCCATCAACATCCACAACATCCATCTTAGGCCTGTACTCTTGAATATCTTCATAAATGCCTTAGATGAGGGAAGAGAAGAGGAACACATCAAATTTGCAGAGGACACTAAGCTGACAGGAATAGCCAACTTCCCAGAAGACAAGCTCAGTATCCAAAAAGATCTTGACAGACTTGAACAAGGGGCCTGATCCAACAACATGACATTTCATGTGGAGAAAAGCAAGGTTTTACAGCTAAGCAGGAGAATCCGAAGATACAAGTACAGATTATGCAAAACCTGGCTCAAAAACAGTAACTGTAAGAGGGAGCTTGATGTCTTGGAGTTGATCATTTAAACATGAGCCAGCAGTTTGTGGCAGCAGCCAAAAAAGCTAATACAATCCTTGGTTGTATAAAGAGAGGCATATAATCAAAATCACACGATGTATCAGTACTGCTTATAAATCCTTAGTAAGACCACCCTGGAATATCGCATCCAGTTTTGGTCACCACATTACAAAAAAGATGTTGAGACTTTGGAAAAAGTGCAAAGAAGTGTAGCTAAGATGGAGACAAAAACATATGAAGAATGTTTTTCAGGAATTGGGAATGGCCAGTATAGAGAAAAGAAGGACTAAGGGTGACATGATAGCAGTTTTCCAGTATTTGAGGGACTGCCACAAAGAAGAAGGGGTCAAATTATTCTCCATAGCACCAGAAGGCAAGACAAGATACAATGGATGGAAACTAATCAAGGAGAGAAGCAACCTGGAATTAAGGAGAAACTTCCTAACACTGAGGACAATTAACCAGTGGAACAGCTTGTCTTCAGAAGTTGTAGGTGCTTCAATACTGGAGGTTTTTAAGAAAAGACTGGACAGCCACCTGTCTGAAATGGTATAGAGTCTCCTGCTTGAGTAGGGGGTTGGACTAGAAGTCATCCAAGGTCCCTTCCAGCTCTATTCTGATTAAATGATTTATCCTGATCAACAAATAAAAAGCCACACACAACCAGGCATCATATAAATACTAGATATAGAATAGCCCAAAGCACACATTCTGGTAGAGAAACATTCCTGAGGATGGGCTCCAGCATATGTTCGAAAGCTTGGAGGACTAAACTTCTGGTCCCAGTGACCAACCAGATTGGATCCAGTAGAGTTCTGCTGAAGAAAATGTGGGATGAAAAAGTTCCTACTCAAGGCAAATAACTACCTCTGCCAAGTTCAAACTTGTCCCTAAGTAATATTTTCAGGCAAAGATTCACCATATTCATATGTTCTTATTTTTTATTGCTAAAATGATGCTGCTTTTTAAATGAAATCCTTAGACACAACCATACCTGCATTACGAAATCACATAACTTTTCAAGTGAAGATAGTTTTTTTAAAAAGTTTTTTTTTAAATATTTGCATATTGTCCAGCAAAGAGACAGTTCCTTTTGTTGCTTCTCTATACACATAGATTTACTAGGAGCATCAGTGCTTTAACATATCTGTTTTAAACACTGCTCTGTTTATCAAATCCAAGAATGTTTCCACCTCGCCTCAATGTGGCAGACTGCCACATAGTTGGTGATTGGCGCCCACAATTCTGAAAGTGTGAGAGAGAAATCAACAAGAGCCTAAGAAACAAGGCCAGCATTGATCTGACTGGACAAAACCACAAGTGTATGAAATATCTCTGTCTCACTCACTCACTTATTCACTCTCTCACACACGCACAAACACACAAATCAATAACCTCTCCTGCACACAGCTGCCCAACTCCCAGTCATCAACATAGCAGACCAGACATTCTTTGTTTATTTTTCTGATAGATTCCCTCATAATCTGTTTCATATTACCTTTACTTACAAAAATATTGAGACAAAGCATAAAGGCCACCATAGATGCCCACAGAAGCATACAGATGCACATTAGGAAAGTAGGGTACTTTATGGGTATGTGTGCAAGAATCATATATTGCTATGTGTGCTTCCCTTTTTGCATGGTAGTCTCCAAAATAAATCTTACTTGAAATTGCTTTGAGCAATTTGGGCAAAATTAGGGCATCATTTTGACTGCTTTATGAAAAGTTCACACTGTTCAGGGCATCTGTTTTTCTCCCCCCACCACCTTAATAAGTAGGGCTCTTGATTAAATTTTCCTTAAAATAAGTGGGAAACATCTGGACAAAAAAACAGAAGGCTTCTTCACAAAATTTTGAGTATAAACCCTCATAATAATTAGACAGTTTGGAATCTGATGAAATTAGTTTGGCTGAATAAGACTGACTCATTACTACACCATTGCCTTTATATTTATTCATCTATATTCAACATATATTTAACATAAACAGGCTGCTTTATGTGTGTGCAAACTATTTGGTGCTTAGTCATTTAAGCTGAGATATGTTTTATAGGTCTAACATACAGTATATGATCCTGGGGTTCTGTTTCAATTGCTGTATCAATAAGATAGAAGTGCCTTTCAAACACAATCAGGGCACTAATAATTTAAAATCATAAACTTCCTTTTGTTCTTTAAACCTCAATTCCTGGCTTTGGAGGATCTTGTCAGTTCTACTCAATTATAATTTTCTTCCACTCAATGTGGCCATTCTTCTTTATGTATTTGTTTTGCAATTCAATCTTCATTCCCTCTCTCTTTATAACCAAACCTCCTGAACATACTTCTTTTGTCCTGGTCATTCACACTCATACCTATTTCATTCCTTACTTTAAAACCTGTTTTCCACTTCTTAACTATCTCACTCTCAATGTTATGTTTCTACTGCTATAGCAATTTTCACTTCCATATAACTAGAGAGGGAATATCCATTTTCCATATTTTGATAGTTGTTTGTTTGTTTATTTATTTATTTATTTATTAAATTTAAATGCCACTCATGTCACAGTTGGACAATCTTGGCAGCTTACAAAAGATGAAAGGCTCAAATATTTTCTCTGCTTGCAGTCACTTTGTTTCCTTTCCTTTTTTCCCCCCTTTAGGCCCAGTCTTGACTCTACCAAATAATCTTCTGCCCTAGATTCTGTCAGTCTTTCATCAGAAGCAAAAAAAAAAAATCAGTCATAGTTTTAGATCCATATTCATTCATTTGTTATGTGTGTGCATGTATGAATAAACTTATGTCTATATCACATATTCATAACAAGTCACAATGGACTTGACCCCAGTTACATTTCTAATTCTTTCTTGGGTTTTTGAATAGTCTAATACTTTTTATGTAGTTTCTTATCTCATTCTACCCATTTATCCATTATTTGTTTATCAATTTGCTTTTAAAATAGTAACAGAAAAAGACCAAAACCCAGAGATAATTACAATGCAAATGAGTACATTCTCAAAGAAAGAAAAGCATAAAATGTGCTTTAAAAAAGTAAAAATGCAACAAGAGTAAAAATATAAAAAGAGACAAAGTATAATATATCACTATAGCAGTTAACAGCTACACTTCTATGTATATTTATGTAATGTAAATATTATTCAACTGCATATATATATATTTCTAATACACTTATATGATTATCATTCTTTTTAGCTTACTGTATTTTGTACAAATAAGTAGCACTTTTGATTATTTTGACACATACAAATTTTATGTCTATAAGAAATCCACTCATATGGCTGGAAAAACAGGATAGAGAGTAAGAACGTAACTTGTATTACTAAGCAAAACAAATAAACCCAGACAACATGTTGTTCATTAAGTACTAATGAATTGTAATAATAGAAAATTAATAAAATACTACAAAAAAGAAGAAAAAGAAATCTACCTATTGATGGAAAGTATAATCGAGTCTTTTTTTTTTTCCAAAGAAATTTTATTATTTTCCATCATAAAAAACAATCATAGCATAAGTAAACACAATAACAAATAAACCCCCCCCCCAGACTTCCCAAACCTAATCCCAGGATAATATTCATATAAAAGTAAACAAATACTAATGTCTCTAACTCCACAAAATATCTTAATCTACATGAACAGATAGAAAGAGTAAACAAAATAAGAAAATCTAAAAACGTAAATTATATTCTACCACTCTATGCTTCTTTTGAATATAAACAATCCATCTTCTCCATATTGATAAAAATTGTTCATTCGAATAATTCTTCAAATAAGCCGAAATCTTTGCCATTTCAGCAAGATACGAAACTTTCAATCTCCAGTCTCCCATTGTAGGCAGAATTGGGCTCTTCCAATTTTGGGCTATCAGCAATCGGGCAGCAGCTTTTGCATCTAAATCTTGCACAATACCTAAAAGAAACAGCTGTGGGAGAAAAATAATCCTTTTTTAAAAAATTTGCTGTAAATTCCACCACAATTGTATCCAAAAGGCCTTAATAAGCTTACAAGTCCACCACATGTGAAAAAAGGTTGCATCTGGATGTCCACACCTCCAACACTTGGATTCATAATTCACATAAATATGAGACATAGTTGAAGGATCCAAGTGCCATCTATAAAACATTTTATAAAAATTCTCACATAAATTTTGAGCTTGTGTAAACTTCACATTTCTCACCCAGATCAACTCCCAAGTGTCCATAGGTATTGTTTCTCCTATATTTTGAGCCCATTTAATCATACAATCTTTAACTAATTCAGTTTCTGAGTCCAATTCTAATAAAACATTATATATCCTTTTAATATGTCCTTTGGCGCCATCTCTTACTTGCTTCAAAAAA
>NW_015387891.1:52152-54171 GCF_001527695.2 Protobothrops mucrosquamatus | reverse complement strand
CAATTTCTTTTTCCAAGTTCAATCTGCTCTGTATTTGCTTGTGTTTATGTGCATTGTTCATAGAAATTAGTAAGCCCCTCAAATAAGCTTTGCTGGCATCCCAAACAATATGTATAGGAGTATCTTTATTCAAGTTAAATTGAAAAAACTCTTCCATGTATTCCTTCAGGACTTTGACCTTATCCTCATGATTAAACAAATTTTCATTTATTCTCCAAGATTTCCTTTTTTTTTGTTGGCCAATCTCTATCCATACCATACTATGGTCAGCCAAAGTTCTAGGAAAAATTTTGGTTTTGTTGCAATCAGTAAGCAGGTCAGTCGATGTCAAAACAAAATCAATCCTTGAGAAAGACTCATGTCTATGAGAGAAAAAGGTAAAGTCACGTTCATTCATATGTTGTGATCTCCAAACATCCACCAACTCCAGATCTTCCATCATTGCAAAAAAAGATTTAGGGAGTCTGGAAAAGGCCACATCCCTAGAAGTTGTCTTTTTATCTTTTGAAGTATCAAGTATCCCATTCCAGTCCCCCATAACAATCAAAGAATTATAATCCATAGCCACAATTTTCTGGTGTAGTTGTCTATAAAATTGTTTTTGAGATGACAGTTGATTGGGAGCATAAACCCCCACTATTAAGCATTTTCTTCCATTTAAATTTATTTCCACAAATAAAAATCTTCCTTCTTTGTCAGCTTCCTTTAAGATAGGTGAAAGATGTTTCTTTATATATAATGCAACCCCAGCTTTTTTTTTAAGAGCAGGTGCAGCAAACAAATCTCCAAGCTTAGAATTTAACAATAGTTTTTGATCTTTAGCCACAATATGAGTCTCTTGTAGACATATAATATCATTATTAAAATGTCTTAAGTAATGAAAAACCTTGCGTCTTTTGTGGGGTGTATTAAGCCCCCCCACATTCCAAGATGAAATTTTAGGCATTAGTTGATTTCAGTCCTATAGCGATACTTGAAGCATAAGACTTAACAAAAACCTTATGTCGAGCGCCACCTACTGGCTCAGAAGTAGCAGGTGGTGAACTATCAGCTGTTGGGCGGGCTGTCAGTTGTTGTTCTTTCTCCTTACGTCTGTGAGCTGCGCGGGTCACTCTTTGTTCTTTTCCATCATCTTTTGAACGCCCGTTTACATCCTTAGCACCGGAAACAGAAGGGAGGTCCACAATCAAATGCTCAACTGCATCAGTCTTTTGAGATGTGGGTGGACACTCTGCTTGCAACACAGACGCCATGAAGTCATTCGCTTTTTTAACCGAGCTAATTCTGTAGCGCTTGCCAGCCACAGTTACAATTATGCCCACCGGTATATCCCATCTAAAAATTATTTGTCTATTCTTAAGCTCCTGCACCAAAAAAGCATAATCTCGACGCGCTTTAAGTATTTTCGCTGGGATTTCTTTTAAAAGAATAATATCTTGATTTAAAATCTTAAATCTTTGTTGATAAAAAAGCTGCATTATTTCATTTCGTCTCGATTTTCTTGTAAAATAGACCACCACGTCTCTTGGCAAATTTCTCTGACGGGCCACCCAAGAGTTCACCCTAAAGACACGTTCAATTTCATCATGAATTTCCTGCCCACAAGCCAGAGCATCCATAAATGCTTCTGAAATTACTTCTCTTAAATTTTCTTTTGGGTCCTCAGCCAACCCGCGAATCCGGATCGCATACTCCATGTCCCGAAATTGAGCGACCAAGATGTCACCCTTAACATTTTCCAGACTCTCCTCTACAAGTTCCAGTCTTTGCTCGCTCGCTTCAGCCCTCTGTTCATTTTCCTCCACCCTTTCTGCCACCCCGTCCACATATTCAGCCAAACCTTGAAAAGCAGTTGTCACAGTCAAGCGAAAGCCCTCATGTTTCTGTAATAATTCTTGTTGTTGCTGTATTAATTGATCAATCTTATTTTCAATTTTAACATCCATTTTTTGTAACATCTCTGTCATTTGCTTGATACTTTCAGTCATTAAATCCTGTAATTCTTTGCCAGAGGGCGGT
>NW_015387891.1:26447-52139 GCF_001527695.2 Protobothrops mucrosquamatus | reverse complement strand
GGGGGTGGCGGGTGGGAAGCCGGCTTAGAAATTGGTTGGAGCGGCTGGGAAGTCGGAGATGTGATTGGTTTTGAAGTTGTGGGCACCAATCTTCTCGAAGCCATATTAGCAATTTAAAGTTTCAATCTATATGAGAGTCTTTAACAATTAGTCCAAAACGAGTAGTGAAAGTATTAAAAGTAGCAAAAGTTCCAAACCGGAAGTCCAAATCACTTTCACTTCTTCTTGCTAAAAAGTATCATTCATCGCCATTTTAAGTTCACTTTCACTCAATCCAGCCCAAGTATAGGGAAGATCAGAATATCCCAAGTTAGAGTAAAATCCAAAATAGGAAACAAACTTCCAGGGTCGGTTTGTCTGCATATAATAACTCACAGTTCAATTTATGTTGCAGCGGTGGCGGCGGCTTCTAGCTTCGCCGAAGCGAAGGCGTCCTGGATCGCGGAGAGTCCTCGGGGCTCCGGAGGAGTTCTAACCTACATCGTCCACATAGGACGACTCGGGAACTCAACTCCTACCCCGGGCAGCTCACCGATCCCCTTATGCCCGGGGGAAGGGTATCAAGCCGTTTGACAGCTGATGCTTGCTGTCAAAACGGCTTTTATGCGAAAACAGGCGGGAGATAGCTGTCGGCTGCATCCGACGAGGTCGCCTGCACACTGGAAGTCCCCAGTATAATCGAGTCTTCATTCCATTAATTTCAGTAAATGTGTCCATACATTTATCTTTTGAATGCTGCAATATTAGTCTTTTGGCCTTAGTAAAGACATATAAAATCTACTTATGTTGTCCAGCTGCCAGATACCATGTAATTGGTATGTAATTCAAGAGAATATTATCCTCTAAAATTTTTAGCTTTTGTCACACAATCATATTTATATAGTCCATTAATTTCTCCCAAAATGTAAGTATAGGATATTGTAAAAACATGTGTATTAAAGAAGCATTATTCTTAGTATATGTTGGTATTATCTGTGCAGGGTCTTGTTTATTTGTCTTTCAAAGACCCTTAGAGTTTATTAGCTGAAATTATTTGATTGATATAAAGATTTCAATGGAAGGTTTGTTCTGTTCGATCAAGCGATTGTGTTCAGGTTGAGAGCTGTGCTTCCCTTTTGAATATCAAAAAGTAGGCACACTCAGGACAAAGTGGCAGGCCAGGACAAAACTAATCTGATTCAATTTAAAGTTAAAACATTAAATTAATGAAACACCAAACAGAATGAAAGCAGTCAAGGAGTGTAATTGGATACTTTTTCATTCTTATATCTCCTTATCTGGATTTAAGAGCACCATTGAAGAGTTAGCTTTTCTAAATGGCTATGCTATTGTAGAAGAATTGGTTATGGAATTCGGTGTGTGTGTGGGGGGAAGCACCTGAATTTAATCTTAACTGATCCAGCACAGTTCCTCTTATAGTTTTACAATCTAGAGAACATCTGTATTGGGTTTTTAAGTGATGAAAAGCCGTCTATAGTACACATTAGCATATAGCTAAGTTGACAGCACCTGTTGCCCTTTTATACCAAGAAGAATAAGATGAAAGTAACTTCTCCAACAGTCTGTGCAATTCACAAATTCAAAAGTATACAGCACCAAATGATTACAGAAACATGATGGCTAATTAGTTCAAATTACAGTGAACTTCATGTTTATAGCTTCAGGAAATCGTTACCAGTTTATCAGCTTGCACTGCCACAACCATTAATAGATATCACTTCTCATAGTCATAGTGCTTTTTTTTAGAAAGGTGAAGGAAACTTGCTTAAATATAACATTCCAATAATACATTGAGATGAATCACTATGGCGGTAACTTAGGAAGCTGCTTTTAATTTTATTTACTAACCTCTACAATTAATGACAAATTCACCCACAGGTTCATCTGCACTTTTAACTAATTATATTCTACTTCTTCAATAGCTTTGTGTTAGTAGTGGGTAGATCAGAGATATAAATGACTTTGTTCTGGCTGTCTCAAAGGTCTCAGACTATAATGTTTTGATAAGATGAAATATAATATACAAAGAAAGGGCCATTAAACAAAAGAATTAGGTATGTGGGTAGAGAAGTGTAGGCAGGAGTTAACATAATAGAGAGGATATTCCCTGTAGGCAGGTTATCAGAATAGAGACAATATTCTCTATATCTACCATTATTCAAGATGATGGTTTTTCAGTTACATTAGGAACCTGTGTCTAAGTAAGTATATAATTACATGACACACATAAATGCATACATCAAATACATCTGTAGTACACATTGACTCACAATGCTTTTTCATTCTCTTCTTGGACATCACACAGGCTACACAAAGGCAGCACTTTTCTTAGGTTTTTGGATCAAGTCAGATTATTGGTCCTTTTAAATAAGAAGCTCAAAAGCATCAACACTGATTAACTCTCCAGAGTCTGACAGATATGAAGATATCAGGAACTGATCAAGATTTTTTTCTTATTCAAAGTATGCATACATTCTATTGTTGAACTGTTGCCTTCCATATATAGATGTCTTATTACCCATATTATCCTGTCAGTTTGCTAAAGAAGAAACTGTAAAAAAGTAACAGGGTACAGAGTTTAGAAAACTTCCAGTTCAGCAGATAACCCAAGAATTCCAGGATCTGCCAGAAGCTACTTTGACATTTTTACCACTATACCATACGATTCTGCATTCATCATACTCACATCTTAAAAACAAACAAAATTAGCCCTTTATTTCCTTTGTTGGGAGCATTGCTTTAGAAATTCTACTTGAGTCAATAATCAAAGCAACATTTTCCCTCAAAAGTCATGGTGAGTAATAAGTTTAAAAATTTTAAACAATAATCAAAATGACAATCTGCAAATTAAAACAAACAAACAAATATAATAAAAGACTACTTAACAATCTAGTGACCTTAATAGCACCCAAAATCTGTTTCCTAGCCACACTGCTAGTGTGGGTAGGCATATAATAAACACAGCAAGATGGTTTGCAACAAAATTATTCAAGATGAAATCATCTAAGCATCATTTACTAGTCATTTTATAAAACAATACAGTTTTAAGTCATTCCACATGACAAACTCAAATAAAAGGGAAACAACTATTTTAATGTCTAGTCCTGACAACTCTCGACTATTATCCTGAAAACATGCTAACAATAGGCTTGTATTTATTTCTAACCTATCATTGTACACATCATTTCACAGAGCTAACAGTTTTACAATTCAGTCTATGATAACATCTGTGCAGCTTACAAACAGCAATAAAACTCATGGTGTTCCCCAAAACAAAATCCTACATTGATCAATAATTTTATTGGGCTCCAGCCTCACTCTTCTGCATGTGGATATTTGTTTAGATAAGGACCCAATACATAAAAAAAAATTCATTCAGTTGTTGGAGGGAATACACAGAGTTAAGATTCAGATAACAGCATATAATTACTAAAAACAAATGGTAGTAGGGGTACATTTTGCAAAAATGATATGATTTTATTTGCAGGTGAGTACTTTTCAAAGCAGCCTAAAGATGCAAATATCAAAGCAATGGTGGTAGAGGAGGAATCTTCATATTCCTGAAAACTACAAAGAAAAATTAATAGATTTAGTTTCTATGCTGGAGGAGAAAGGGAGATGGAGATAGATGATAGATTTTATCAAAGCTTTAGAAAGGAGAATTCAAACTTAAAATAAGGAAGAATTTCCTGATGATGAGAAATAGCAAATAGTGGAATAGCCTGCCTCTTGGACCTGTATGAGCTTCAGCACTGGAGGTTTTCAAACAAAGATTGAACATTCATTTGTCTGGGGTAGCATGAATATCTGGGAAGAGAAGACCTCCAAAATCCATTCCAATGCTACGTTTATGTGATTCTAAGTCTCTGCTTCCTGAACTTTCAAATTATGGGCTAAAAATGTTAGCCCTGGCTATTCTGGATAAGTTCTGGAAGTGATTTTGCAATGCAAAATTACCAGAAGAACTCCAAAGTCTCTGGCAACAGTTGCCCAATTGTATCTGGAAATGTGTGAGACTGAATCTTGAAGGATTTTGCATATGCTCTTTTCCTACAATTTGCCACAGTCTCATTCCTAACCACAACAAAGAAAGATTAAGCCTGGTTGCCACTTTCCATGTTCTGCATTCTCCTTTACAATTGCTATTTTTTTTTAAGTCATGCACCCTAATTGCATAGATATAAGCCTCCTCTCTAATTTTGGCCCTCTTAAAAGCTCTGACTCTGGTTCTGAAGAGTGCTTAAGCAATTTAAAGGAGTGCATAGGTGACCTTGTGTATGAATCATTATAATCTTGTCTACAAATGTATTTGTTCAGGCAGTTGATTCTCTTTTTCCTTCACCCTGTTATTTTCCCTTCAGCTGTTAATGCCAAGGCCCCGTAAGTGTCCTATTAGAAAGTTATTTTAAAATATAC
Organism: Protobothrops mucrosquamatus; assembly: GCF_001527695.2. Lineage (NCBI taxonomy): Eukaryota > Metazoa > Chordata > Lepidosauria > Squamata > Viperidae > Protobothrops > Protobothrops mucrosquamatus. The sequence continues at coordinate 47,723 of NW_015387891.1, read as the reverse complement.
AATTGAGAAGCTATAGGAAAGAAGGGTAAAAATGTGCTACTTGACCTCCCTCCCCCTCCCCTTCCCAAAACAAAAGCAAAATACTTTCAGAGAAATTAGTTTAACCAGAAGAGCAGCAAAATCCTTGGCTTCTTCGTAGCCCCCCCCACTCTATATCCTTGCTTTCCAGTGGTGTAAGGTTTTGTTTGTGGGTTTTGGTTTTTTGTTTTTTTTTAAAAAAAGGCTGAGAAAATAAAAGAGAATTGCTGATGCAGAAAGTACAAACAAAAATCAAAGCGTTAGCCAGTACAAGAGTAGAATGTACTCCTTTTTTCTCTTTTTTAAGCAGTAGCCTGCGGCCACTTTCAAAAAGGAGCACATATCATTACACAACATGTAATTACTTTGCTTGCCAATTAAATGGAGGCCAGGCAGTAGGCCCAATTTGTCTGAATGAAAAGTTACTAGGAAACATTCTCCTTACCAGTCTGCTTGCAGAAAAAAAATATTAGTAGATAACAATCACTCCCTAAAAATATTGTTTTAGAAAAAAATGTTTGCCTTTTCCTGATTAACATCAGCAGAAAGAATCCAATGGTATCTGTTATGTCCTGGGCCTGCTGAGTGACTCAGCAGGTGCAGGAAGCTGCAGAGAGGCCCGGGCAGACCACGTGGATGCCCGGGACCAGACAGGCTGTCTCCAGCCTATTGCGCATGCGCAAGGCGGGAGAATCCATTGCACTATCCCTGCAAAGGGGTATAAAAGGAATATGCGCCATTTTGTATTGGTTCTGTTGTGATCTGAATAAAGAGAAGACTGTTGTTACTCCTGCCTTGTCTCAATGCCTTTACATCGGAAACAGAACAGTATCAATAAAAGAATAAAAATGATGGGTTTTACTTTCTGCAAATAAAAAGATCCAGTAACTTTGTAATTGATAAACTGAAGTTGGAATTCAACTCTGTGCATAATTATTTATAAGCAGAGAAAGCAGGAGATCCCAGATTGGATCTCTGTGTATTTGTGTTTATCTATCTATCTATCTATCTATCTATCTATCTATCTATCTATCTATCTATCTATCTATCTATCTATCTATCTGTCTGTCTGTCTGTCTGTCTGTCTGTCTGTCTGTCTGTCTGTCAACATCATCATTATCATCATCATCATCTATAATTTATTTATCATCATGTAGCTAGCTAGCTAAGTACTTATGTCAATTGAAATCTTTAGGGACTCCAATAACAGGGCAAGAAATTCAGTTATTTGCCCTCTCCCCCCATATTTTCATGTAGCCATGTTTAAAAACTTGCAGTCTATATCAGGATTCATTAAATGAGAAAAGGATTCCAGTCATGGCGTTAAAATCTCATACCGATATCTTTTATTCTCCTGGATTCATTAACACAAATTACTGAGAAGAAAATAAGAAGGTGTTGAAATAAGGAATGAATCTGTTCTTGTTCTCCTTTGAAGTCAACAAGTCCTGTATTTTTATATGTAAAGCATACAATTTTAGTTAGAAGATAAATAGAAATTCATTAAAAATGAAGATATAAATATATGTTTAGAAAAGAAGAAAAAGCTGAATGCTCCAGGGCATTACCAGAACACAATAAAGAAGGTAATTAATAATTAGCTTTACTGAACTATAGTTACATCAGAGAATGATATCTAACATGGAATTAAGAGTATGTGATCTATGTTGGTTCAAGGACCACAGCACATTTTATATGGCATATTTAATGTCATATGCCAAAAATGGGCATAACGAGGTTAAGTAACTCTTTGGGAAAGGAATTTCAAGAGTATCATGACTTGTTGCCCATTTTGTGCTTCAAAGCCCCAAAACAAAAGATTAGTCATGTTATTAGTCACCAACTCAAAGGGGCTCAGGAGAATATGAGAAGAACACTGGTGGACCCCTGGTTTCCACCATTTGCACCTTCAAACTAGAGGAACACATTCTCCTTTAGTAAAGTGAGTTTCGGTATAAGGATTATGACACTCAAAATATTTATAAAAATGCACCCCAGTTATTGATTTAACTAGTATTCATCATTTCATCAGATTTACAATTGTCTCAGTTATCAGACTGACCTGGATCAAGAATCAAACAGTCTAAATTACCAGATAGTTAATGAAGGGAGAATCAAGGATTGTGCTGCTATACTGATTGACCTGGATTTTTCACTGGTCTAGTCTACATTGCATGCTCTGAGAACTGGAAAAAAATGTGGTTCCATGCTTATCTGTAAGGATTATTTCCAGAAAGTTAAAGTACAAAATTTCTATTTGAACAAAGGATACATGTGTTGTGGAATCCAAAATGATTTAATTGTTTCCCTTTACTGTTCAATACCTATGTGACAACATTGGACACATTCATCCAAAGATTTAAAGTATAATAAGCAAGTGGAGAGATGAGAAGAATGTAGGGTAATTTTGGATTTTAGTCATTGCTATTGACTCTTTTTCTAATATGAGAAAACATTTTTCCATGCCAGAAAAAAGTATAGAAAAATAAATTTATGTTATTGTGGATTTACATCATAGAAGAAACCAATTAGGCAGAAATCAACTGCATCCATGACAGCCAAATGCAAGGACAACTGTTGCACTCTATTTCTTTCTGAGACTGAGAAAGCCTTCTGTAATCTCCTAGCCTTTTGTTAGAGAAATATTGTTAGAAAATTAAATTTATATCAAGACCCAAATAATACTATATTTCTCCAAACTATGTCATTCAGTCAGGTTTTTTTTTTAATGGCAGCTTGATTTGGAATTCTGATTTAATTGTTTCACTGAAGATGCTGAGGACTAAAAAGAATTCTGGAAGATAGCTAAATATTTCTTGCCTACATAACTTAGGGAATCTCATTCGCTCTTAGCTCTTTTCAACCATGTGTAAAATAATTCTAAACTTGTTACACATTTAGCGAATAACATCTGGATACATGGATAAACACTCACAAGTGTCTTGTGTGATTTATGGTTCCATTTTTCTGCCTATGCCCAGGGCCAATTTTCTTTCCTATTGTATCTCCCTGTGTCAAACCACTCCACTTCTCATTTGTTCAACTTTGTCATTTTAAGTATTTTAAGGTAGCTTTAGCTTTCTTCCCATCCTTATAAATCCAGCCTAAATGCTTTATGCTGGTAGCTGTATTATCTGCTTGATTAATAGAGTTTTTGCTGCTTGGAGAAGTTCCAAAATATCAGGACTTCAAAATAACAATCTTAATGTGGCTCTGAGAAAATAAAGTGAAATAGCAATTTAATATTTATATATTTAAATATTACTATTCTGAAAAAGAAGCACTATCTCTAGCTCAGTGGTTCTCAACCTGTGGGTCGGGACCCCATTTGGGGTCGATCGACCATTTCACGGGGGTCGCCAAGCAAGGCTGTCTGCCATTTTTTTTGTCTGCCATTTGTTTTGTCTGCCATTTTTTCCCCTTTTCCGGCGGGTGCCTTACCTCCCTTGGGCTGGGCCAGCTGGTCGTCGGCCTGCTCTGTCTCTGCCGCTTGCCAGCTACGCCTCGGCCGGCGCAGGGGGCGGAACCACACATGTGTGGCGCTCCCGGGCAGGGAAAGTCCTCGACTTACGACCGGTTGGGTAGTCCTCAACTTACGACCGGTTGGGGTCGCGGCATTAAAAAGGTTGAGAACCACTGCTCTAGCTGTTCAAATGTTTCCACTGTTTTAAATATTTGTGAATTTCCCAAAAGCAATTTTACCAAAAGGAAGAAACAGAAGCTTCCTTGTGTATTTGACACGTTCTATTTCACCATTGGCTTCTTATAATCACATGTTTACTATGCTCTCTATAAATGGGAATTTTATGGTCTTAGCCAGGTATCATTCCCTTGGCCCTAGAGATCATACCCATTACTGTGGAAAGTTAAATCTTTTGTTCAGATAATGGGAATTTGGCAAGTGGTCAAACTGATGTATGACCAATACCAGACTTCAGATATTGTTATACTAAAAGTCTGAGAAGTGTCATCCCAGAATCTGCCAAATGTGGGTACAGGAAAAATGGCCATCAACACACAAAAGACTATTGATTTTATTTATACTCCAACTTTCTTATCATAAACCACTTGAGGTATGTAACAATCAAAAATAAAAATATAAATTATTAAAATTGTTTAAAATAATTAAAACTAATTATTGAAACAAAAGGAGTGGCTGAAGAGGAAATTCATAACTCCTTTGCTAAAATAGGAAAATGGGAGTTTAGAGGTACTTTTGAAGCTTCAGTTGAGGCTAGAATTGACAATTTACAAACATCTTTATAGGCAATGCATCCAGACAGCCTTGTTCTTTTATTCTGCACTTTTTTGAGTGGGCATATGTGACACCTGTATTTTTTGGAACCCAACAGAGTTTTAGATTCATCATCTGAAACAGCTGTAAGATACTACTTATCTCAGGAATATGATCACTATTAGTCCTTAAGATATTTGTGGCTTTTGGCTTTGTCTGCTCCCAGGGGATTTACAAAAAGAAGAAAAAGTGAGGGCAAAACATAACTCTCCATTTTCTATGGTAAGGGTTTTGTTTGTTTGCTTGTTTGTTTGTTTGAATGGCTGAAAGGGACTAACCTTAAATACAAAAATAACTTTGCTAGCAACATGAAATATGCTCTCATACACATAAAGACAACTAGTCTTATTTATATTGATTTTGAAAACTAGTTTATTTCAAAAATAGATATTTTGAACATCAAATGATTCAGTGTTGAATGTCATCACATATTCTTGAAGGCAATCAGTGGAGTATTCAATAAGTTAGTATGTAATGAATGATATTCCTGCATGCACGATCCAGGAATTTTTGTTCATCAAAGATCACTGCTACGTATTGAACCCTACATAACAATCAATGGTGGGATTCAAATATGTGAACAACCAGTTTTCTGTGTGGATGCCGCTTCCGGAAGTCCATTCTGGGCCTGGGCAACAAAAAATTAGCTACTAGTTCTGCCGAAGTGGTGCGAACTGGCTGAATCCCACCACTGATAAGAATGGTTTGGTCCCTTTTCTTTTGCATTTCTAAAGGGTACTGAATAGGAGGGTCAGGCTTTTAACCATCATCCATCTCCAACTCACTGAGAAACTTTCTAAGTTTCCAATGTTGTGATAAAATTGGAATAATATAGGGATTAGAGTAATATAAGGATACATTCAAATACATCCACAACTACACTCACACACACGCACACAAAATCAGGTGGCTGTGTCAGTCCTTTTGATGTAGAGATCCGGGACTAGGCATATTTAAATTTCATAAAATTATTGCATCATGTTACCAATTTGCATACAGAACAATCCAGAAAAATCCACTTTTTAAGTTTCTTACCCAATTTTTTTTTAAAAAAAGAAAAGAACAGAAATATACTTAAGAATGTAGCATGAATTACCCCAGTCTCTGTATCTACAAAAGCTCCATCGACTGATCTGGAAATAGCCATTTGGCACACACTTTTCCGATTCTTGATGTATTTGTCTGGACAGGTCTCAATCACAATGATGGCATAACTAGTTGTAGTTTTTGTTTTATCTGTACCAACTGTGATGGAAAGACCTTTTAGATATTATAAATATAATAGCCACATGACTCTGGCACATATATGTATTTTGACCTTGAAGTCTAGTAAAGAGCCATTTGTGCCTCATGAATACTTGCAACAGGACAAATGATGTCTTATTACACTCCTGTCTGACTGAATGCAGTGTGAGGCCACATTGTCATCTGGTGTAAATCAAAATAGCTCATGTAAAATGAATGGAACGCTGCCAGTCTAAACTAGTGTGCCCCCCTTCTCCTCCAGCTTGTGTTTTTCTTTGCACTATCTAATCTCTCTCTCTTCCATTTTATATAGCATAACGACAAAGACAAGAAACAACAATGTCACATTGTCTCTTTATGTAACTCTGTCATAAAAAAAAGCTGATAAACAGATTTTCAAAATAAGCACGAGGGAAAGAAATGAGCGCTGATGATATTTGACATGATTTCTTTATGTGATATTTGCTTGGACTGACTTTCCATTTAAAATGCCAGGATAAGCACTTTCAGGCACTGATTGAAGCTCAAAAGTTTCCCCACAGGAAATGGTATGAATGTTCCGTAAGTAGTCATTGGAAATGTTAAAACATACGCTGCTCATACCATATAAAAACATTTGGACTGTAATGGTATAAAAAGGAATTTTAAAGAAAACATATATGCACACTAGATATTTAAAAATGGTTTTCTTTCGGAATTGTGCACACTATCTATTGCAGTGCTGAAATCTGCATGGGAGTAATAGAAATACTTAGATTAGAAATTCATAGATTTCAGACAATTACACTCCTGTCTGTTATGAGCAAACATCCCATCTAGAGTCAAAGTGCTGGGCCAGTAACTTGGTCACAGTCTGCTTGTAGTACAACAACGGATACATTTTCAGCTTGTTATCTTTGGTTGATTGCTTCCGAAACCAGCAAAAGAGGCATAGATGAACAGGGTCCCTGTCATCTGGCTGCCAAATCAGGAGCCTGTTGAAAAGCAGTCACTACAGATTGTAGTTTTTCTATTGCTGTTAAAGATGTGTAAAAGATCAGGCATGGTCATATAAAGGAGTTGTTAGATAAAGCATAGACCTCTTTTCAGAAAGTTGAGAAGGCAGGGCAAAAGCTGTGCTAAATTATATGGGGCCAATGTCAAAATGAAACAAACAAACAAAACAAAAGCAGATGCAATAGTAACCTCCACAAAATCCCCCTGTATTTCTATACATAGTGTGTAGAACTATTATTATTCTATTATATATAGAGTGAGCATATGTTCTTTATTACAAAAGAACATATTATTTATTTCAGAAACCTGTCCTTTTTGATGGTTAACTAAATTTTATTGAATAAATTAATAATTATACATTTATTTCAGGTTACATTTTTAGCAATGTCTTTCTTTCTTTCTTTCTTTCTTTCTTTCTTTCTTTCTTTCTTTCTTTCTTTCTTTCTTTCTTTCTTTCTTTCTTTCTTACCTCTATTATTTTTACAAATAAATCATGGTGGCAAATATATCCAACACATCTCCTGCCTACTGTTCTACACTTCTGATGCTTACAGGATGTCTAGAATCTGGATCCCCTTAGTTCCTAAGTCAACAGAAAACAAGTTTAGAACCTAGATGCATGTTTGCCCAATTAACACATTTGGTTTAGCAAGGTCTAATTATAAGTCTCTGTAGGGCATTTGAAAGGTAAAACAGCCACATACTTCAAAAGTCACAAGATAGCTGTTTCAAAAGTCAAAAATTCAAAAATGTATATGTATACAGAACTATTTCACTAGCAATCCTAGGGAAAGTGTTAATTTGTAGATACATTTCTCACATAACTAGGGACAGCTAGACCCAGCTTCTCCTGAAATAATTGTACAGCCTTCCAGAAGACACAGCTGCTTTAACCCTTTAAGAAGGCCTTTTTTGCTCAAGAAGCTTGTTTTGCAAAGTACTCTTTTCTATTGCTTTGCAGACTCCTCCAAGTGCATAACTTTTTCAGGACGAGTTGCTAATTGATGCTTCTGGATAATATAATGAAGATCAACTGATCTTTTCTTAAAAAAACTATAAATCTAATTAATAGAAGAATGAGCCTCAAGGTAGAGAATCGGCACTGAACAGATGGAAATTTGATATGAAAACTTGATCCCCAAACATGAAGCAGATCTGAATAAAAGTATCTTTAAAAGTATAAAAATGTGAGCTGGGATTATATTTATGAAAGATCAGATCAACCAATAGAGGCCTTTGCACTCCAATACTCAGAAGATGAAATCAAATCATATGGGAAAACATTGAGAGTTCAGAGCGCAGCTTCCTTCCTTCCTTCCTTCCTTCCTTCCTTCCTTCCTTCCTTCCTTCCTTCCTTCCTTCCTTCCTTCCTTCCTTGCTTCCTTCCTTCTCACACAAGTAATTCTGTATGGCTTGCAAAGATTAAAACATGGAGAAACCCACAACATACACCCCGAGTACCCAAAGATAAACAATAACTCCACTCACAAAACAGCATATTTATAACAGCAGTGTTTCTCTAACCACCTCGCCCAAATGCCTGGCAAAATAGCCATTACTTTAATGCTTTATTAAAGGCAAACAAGTCTGGGATTATCCAAATCTCTGGGGAAACACTATTCCACAATACTGGCAGCCTCTACTGTGAGAGGGCACACTCCAGGTCCAACAAGATTGCACTGTTTGATAGAAGGGACCTGAAACATGTCCTCTATACCATATCTGTTTGAACAAGCAGAAACAATAGGAGGAAGGAAGTCCTATTAGTAGCCTAGTCCATGCTATGGAGGGATTTATAGGTACTCAGAAGCCTAATGGGAGCCAGTGCAGCTTGCATAGAAGTCGTGTTATAAGGGTGTAAGGATGAATGGCAGAAAGTGCCCATGTCACTGTATTATGTACCAGCTTGTGTTTTCTGAGTGCTTTTAAGGGCAGCCTCGGGTAGAGCATGTTATAGTAATCCACATATGAGGTGACTAAGGCAAGAGTCACCATCATCAAGTGTGATGCATATAGATGATACCTTTGAAGGACATAGGAAAGCTCCATTGTCATTGCAGCAATCAGATAAACAAGCCATATACCAAGAAAGTGGTTTATTAAAATGACCCACAGAACTCCATCCCAAATTCACATGAACAGGGAGGAAAGGAAGTACATTCAGACCTGCAAGTTTCAGTAACTATAGCTGTCCTAATAGAAGTAGTTTTAGATTTACATGACTCTAGGTCTGTCTCTTAGTCTGGTTTATCTTATAGGGCTGACAGCAAGGCCTTCCAACCTAGGAATGGGTGCAATTAGTGCACAAGATAAACTTGTGTAAAAGCCCCATTGGCCATGGCAGCCTACCTGCTCTTTGAGCAGGAGCCAAAAGTCCAGGTGGACCTCCACATTATTCATCAACTCTGACTGGGGAAGTGCACCCTCATGCAGAAAGATGTAAAAGCCTGTTTCACTGGAGTTGAGCTAAACCTATTCTTCCCATCCAGACCCCAGGCACAAGGAAAGAACTTTGACAGCATTGCTTGGTCAGCCTAGGTTAGATATATATAGCAGGGCATTATTAAGTAATTGATGATATTGTACCTCATGCCAAAGGATGTCCTCACCCAGCAGCTTCGTGTACATGTTAAATAGAAATGAAGAAAGGGACCTCAGGCTTGACCTCTCCCCCACTAATAACACCCAGAAATGGTCCTGAAAAAAGGAGAAGCACCTTAACATGGTCTTCCTACTTCCAACCCCTTAAACTGCCCAGAAGGATATTATCATCAATGATACAAAAAGCTGCTGAGAAACCTGGCATCCTGAGTCCAATGAATATAGTCTCAATTCTATAACCAGGCCTGAAGCTAATTGAAAAATGTCCAGATAATTTGTTTCTCCTGGAGCTATAAGCCAACCATCTTGTCAACAAACGTCTCTAAAAAAGGAGTATGGAAGGAGTAGACAGCTGTGTCTTTCAACATGCATAGAAGCATTCTCTACTATGGAGAAGCATTAACCTCTGTAAATGTATCACTGTATCCTGTGAAAGCCAGAGATTTTAAATCATTTCTCCTGATGTAGCATTCCACTTGACAATCTTTCAGCTTCTTCCCTTATTCAGTAATTTCTACCAATCACCAAGGCATCACTGAATAAAAAGTGTATTACAATTGGCATAGATTTACTTCATTTCTGAACTTGCCTTTAGCTTTTAATGTTCTTTTCCCAGTAGGAAGCTTTTCTAGAAATTGCTTTACTCACAAATTCTGTTCATGATCCTACAAAGAAATCCATTTCAGAAATTATCTCCAAAGGTATCAAAATCTCACTGACAATACTATATATAAACCAAGAGTTATCTGAACATTTTGAGACAGCTCTACCTAATTCCTACTCACTTAAAAGGGTCCTGCTTCTGAAAAATAATATTGTGAACAGCCAGATGAAATAAAATATTGTAAGAGAGAACTCAGGTGATGAGTGCTAACAGGATTGGGCAAAAACTTGCAGACTAAGAAGCTACTAGGAGATATGAACAATTTCCCCCAAGATTTGCAGAAGTACAACATACATAATATATACTCTTACAAACCTCGATGCATTTGACTTGTTTGATCAGGTCTCAATTGCAGCGAATCTTTGGCTAAATAACATTTAAGTTCTATTTACACAAATAAGGATATTAGCAGCTTACATGTCCTTCTTTGGCCAGCACACTACACCACTAGGGTATCTGATTGCTGGCAGGGCATATGTGTTGATGGCATGGATATTGTTCTTTCCATTGAGCTGGATCTTCAGGACCTATCTCATTCCTTGAGGTATTTGGATGTTGCTGTCTTCCATGTCTCCTCCTCCTGGTTCTCATCTGACTGTGTTATACTAAGTTACCAAATAACTGCTTTGTATGTCTGCTACATGGTCTGCTGGTAGTTCCACCCCATCAGTCTTAACTACTTCTCCTCTCTTGACTATCACCTGGCCATACTTCTCCAGTATGAATGACATCCCAATGTTTGCACAGTAGATTCATGTCAAGTAGATTAGCGAGTCGGTGATTCTTTCACTTGATGTCATTTATGTAGAGGAAGTGGCTGATGGTAATTCCACTCTTGAAGTTATATCCATATCCAGTCTTTGTGATTAGCTGAATGAGGAGGTTCAAATCTAGGCAGAACAGCAGCAGGGACAGTACCTCACCTTGGTATAAATTATTATGCAAAATCATGTATGACCACAAGATATTAAAGAGATGTATTTTTACATGTTGGTAGATTTTCTCTTGATTGTTTTCTCTAGATTTTTTTAAAAAAATATTTTATTGAATACAAAGGAAAGAAAAAAGATTAAAAAACATTGAATGTGGTGTATCATCTTTGACATACATCTTTGTCTAATCATTCCATACTTTGCATAAAAAATAAATATTACATATACAGCTATACATATCAAGTCATCTATTTATATCCCTTCTATCGACTTCCTTCTTGTTTCCTTCCACTTGTAAAATTTATTCCAAATTCGGTAATATTCTGTTTCCTCCTGGTTTTTTAATTCCTTAGTCATCTTATCAAGTTCAGCGCAATGTAAGATTTTTCTTATTAGCGCATTTCCGCTAGGCACTTCAATTGCTTTCCAATTTTGGGCAAACAAGATCCTTGCCACCGTTATCACATGTATAATTAAATATATATCATCTTTGTTTATATTTTCTTCTAATATTCCTAATAAAAACATCTCTGGTTTATATTGAATTTTTTGACCCATTTCTATTATCCATCTCCAGACCCTAAGCCAATAAACCTGTACTTCTTTACAAACCCACCAAACGTGAAAGAATGTACCCTTTTCATTTTTACACTTCCAACAAATTGGTGAGTAACCACTATACATTTTTGCGAGTCTGGCCGGTGGCAGATGCCATCTATAAAGTATCTTATAAAGATTTTCTTTATAAGATGATGCCAATGTAATTTTATTGTTACGTTCCCAAGTTTGCTGCATTGGTCCAGATTTATAGCATGTCCCAATCTATTGCCCAAGTAACCATCGCTTCTTTGACTTGTTCCTCATATAATTTATATTCTAACATGTATTTATATATATTTTTAATTTGTTTTCTCTCCAAGCCTAGTATTATTTTATCAAGCCCCGTATCTCATCTATTAATTCCCCACTCTTTCTTGTCTTTCACATATCTCGCTAGCATCTGAGGATAAGACCACCATTCCAAAACTATTCCCTGTTGTCTCAACTCTTGTCTTTGCTTTAGATGGCCTTCCTCTGACAGAATATCTTTATATGTAATGACCTTATCTTGCCTGTATAAGTTGGGGTATGTAACTGCTTCTAATGGTGAGAGCCAACCTGGAACTCCTATATAGTGTTGGCTTTTAACTATGTTCCAACTTTTTATGAGTTCTTGCCAAACTTTGTGCCTCAAGAAATATTGATAGTTCCTACTTTTCCCTGTCCATAAATGAACATGCCAACCCTGTTGGAGGTCATGCCCCTCTAGATATAAACATCTTTTGTTTTCCAGAGTAATCCAATCCTTAATCCACGTCAATGCCGCTGCTCGATAGTACAGCTCCCAATCCGGAAAGCCTAATCCCCCTCTCTCTTTAGCATCCTGTAGAGCAGGGGTGTCAAACTGCTGGCTCGCGGGCCGGACGCGTCATCCCAAAACCGCGCCCACCCCATTGCCGGCAATGGAGAAAATGCTCCGATAAGTCGCGTGACGTCACATGACGTCGCGAGTTTGATATGCCTGCTCTAGAGACTTTTGTTTTATTCTCACTTTCTTTCCTTGCCACACGAAATCTAACGTTAATTTGTTCAGCTCTTTAAAAAATTTTTTTATCTAATTGGATTGGGATATTTTGAAACAAAAATATCATTTTGGGTAAAATATTCATTTTCACTGCTGAGATTCTTCCAAGAAATGAGAGGTGTAGGTTTCTCCAGCGATCTAGGTCAGCTTTTATGTGCTTTACTAACTTTCCATAATTGTCCTCTTTAATTGATGAGCACCGTGCAGAAATAACAATTCCCAGATATTTTAATTTAGGAACTATTTGTATACCTAATTTTTCCCCAAGATTTTCTTTTTGTGTATTAGTCATATTTTTTGCTATGATCTTTGTTTTGTTTCTATTTATTTTCAAGCCTGCCGAATCTCCATACTCCTCCAATATTTCGAATAGCTTCTGACCTGATTGCACTGGATCCTCCAATATAAATACTAAATCATCAGGATATGCTTGGAGTTTGTATATTTCTTTCTTGATCTCAAGCCCTTTAATCTGCTCCTCTTGGCGAGAGAGGGCATCCTTGTCTTGTACCTTTCTGAATACTAAATTTATTAGTAGCCTCACCATTTATTATAATATGAGCATTCTGTTCAGAGTATATTGTGGTTATTACGTTTAAGAAATTTTTACCAACATCCATTAATTTCAATTGTTGAATCAAAAATAGCCAATTAACATTATCAAATGCCTTCTGTGCATCAAGAAACAAAAGTGCCACTTGGCGGTCGCTATGCAATTCATAAAATTAAAAAATGTCTATAATCGTCCTTATGTTCCGCTTAATCTGCCTATTCAGTAAAAACCCATTTTGGTCACAATGTATAAAGTCAATTAAATAGTTTTTAAATCTCTCTGCCATTATTGATGCGAAAATCTTATAATCAGCATTTAGTAGGGAGATAGGCCTATAATTTTGTATCTGTGTTCTGTCCGCATCTTCTTTTGGTATTAGTACTATGTTTGCCTCTAACCAAGATTTAGGTATTTTTGCATCAGTTAAAACAGCATTAAAAACTTCTAATAGGTATTGGTTGAATACATTTTGCTGCTCTTTGTATAACTCCACTGGTATTCCATCTGGGCTGGCCGCCTTGTTGTTCTTTTGTTTACTTATGGCCTCAACTATTTCCTTCATTCTTATTTTCCCATTTAACATAAATTTTATTTCCTCTGGTATCTTTGGTATATCTGCCTTTTCCAAATATTCTATTATCCTTTCTGCTCTTTGTCCCTCATTCCTCTTATATAATTTTTCATAATATCTTTGGGCTATACCCCTTTTAGTAATCTCATCATATTGGGTCTCTCTTTCTCATCTTGCAAATTAGTAATCTGTTGCTTCTCTTTCTGTCTTCGTAATTTATACGCCAACCATCTCCCAGGTTTATTTGCATGTTCAAAATAGTTTTGAACATGCTGGTGACCTTAAGCTGTTGTGCTAACTTTTCCGAATCTTCTATGTACAGTTTATGTTTGATTAAATCCATTTTACTTTTCAATCTTTTATTATTTGGGTCTCCCTGATATTGGCCTGTTTATATTCTTCCTCTAGCCTCATCCTATATTGTTTTGTTTTCTCTAGATTTTTAAATGGGACGGCCAGTTTGATGTAGTGGTTAAAGCACAAGGTGTTAGACCATGACTTCTAGTCCTTCCTTGGGCACAAAGGCATTTGCGTTACTCTCTCAGCCTAAGATAAAGGGTTACAGCAAACCACTTGCAAAATCTTGCTGAGAAAACTGCATGGTCCAGGTAGTTACTGGGAGTCAAAAACTGACTTAAAGGCTGTATGAATCTTTATATCATTTATATCTATCTATTTGCTGCCCAGATCTGATAGCCCTATGGGAAAGGATTAATGAGAATACATGTACTGACAACTTGATAAACAATTATCAGTACCCACCATTACCACCAAACTGCATGCAAGATCATCTTCACACTCCCCATCTTACTGGAATGGAAAGAAAGCAATGTGAACTATCTGCATGCTGAAAAGGTTAATGTCTAGACTAAATGCCTTCTATTAGAAAGTGACTTTTACATTTTTTTTTATTAAAATAAGCAGTTAGATGTTTTGTTTTTGCTGGAAGGAGGTAGCCATATCATGAACCTCTTCTTTCTGTTACACTCCATGGAGAGTATAAACAGTGGTTGGATTCAAATATGTGAACAACTGGTTCTCTCTGTGGATGCCACTTCCGGAAGTCCATTCTGGGCCTGGGCAACAAAAAATTAGCTACCAGTTCTGCCGAAGTGATGCCAACCGGCTGAATCCCACCACTGGGTATAAATCTTCCTTTGTAAAACCCATCGGTTTATTGGGGTTTTGGTCTGGACAATGTAACCAGCTTCCTCTGCAGAAGGCAGGGATCCAGCTTCTCCTGAACTCCAGAAACAATGGCCAGGGTGAGTAAAAGAGCACAGGAAAGTAGGTATGTTTATATTATTTAAAGTAGACAACAGTAACTGGGCAGCTTCCAGTCCTTCAATATGTCACCATCAGTATCTCTGAGGAGGAATCATAGATTGTTTGCAATGAAAAACTTGAAAGAATGTCTTCCTTCAAATATTTACTGAGGTAAATAGTTTCTGTTTAATGGAAATGCAATTAGGTTAGCAACAAATGAATATAGTCTTTTCCTAATGCCACAGCTGAGAAATGTCCGAGAAATTCTAGTGCAATTTAAACATATGCCTAGGTTGTAAAACTCTGGACAACCATAAGATTGAAGCAAGATATAATAGTCTGTCCTTGAGAGGTGGAATGAAGAGAAGCAGCAACAGATTATTAGGCAATGTTCAGATAAGAGGCAACTTAGCTCACAAAAGAAAAGGGGGCATGGCAAACATCACAGAAGGGACCCCTCCTAATTTCCTGGGTTGTAAAAGCAAAAGGGGAAGGAGGTGCATTTTCAGACTTTCATTATATTGTTATTGTAATCTTATTAGAAAGTTAGTATTGGTGCTTCTTGCTTGAATTACTTCAACACAAAGTTAGTGATGGGGCTTTTTCCATCATTCTGGACAACTGAATGGTTGCCTAGAATTCTGCATCTCAGGTATAGTATGTCCAGAATAGTGGAATAGAAAGAAAGAAGCCAGAGTCCAAATTACTCTGGCCGTGTGTGGTGTATGTGTATTGTGCTGTTTAATGGAAATGCAATTAGGAAAAATTAGCCATAATCCTCATGTCGGTGTTTCTTTCTTTTTTGAATTCTAATTCATTATTCCTTGTAGAAACATAAGCAGAGCAAGATTTTACTTCTGCTATGGGTGAGAAAGCCTCCAGGTGCAATCAATCAAATCATGCCTGCCTTGCATTCCACTCTCATTTTGGACCATGTGAGCATCAAAAGAGTGTATCAGTTAACACTTTGGAACAAATGGTTGATCATTTCTAATTGATCATTTGTAATTCTTTGTATACTGATAGTATTAATCACAATGACCTATTTCGGTGTTACATGTGGGATTGTTTAGAGTATAGAAGAAAAATTCCAGTACCTACATGTTAATATCTTTAGGACAAAGTTGTAGAATTAGCTGTTATGACTCCTCAGAATTAGAAAATAATACCTTATATATAGAACTGCTTGAAGAAATCAGTTCTTCCCTTCCCTCCCCCAACAGGCAGGTAAGTTACTTCTGCTGGGTGGGGAGGAAGTGAGGAATTTCAAACCTGGCTGGTAAACTGTCTGAAACATTGAAAATGAAGATCTCATGACTGTAGGAGCAGCCCAGCAGTGCAGCAGCTGCCAGAAGCACTGAACAGCCACAACTTCCCCAAATTTCATTCCCTTGGCAGTCATGGGTCCCAGATTTTGTGCACATCCAGTGAGTCAGCCCATTTGAACTACCTTGGTTCAAAAAATGTTGCTCTGGGATGCACTGTTTCACCCAGTTAAATGTCATGAGAACAAAGGTTTTAGTAGTATATATTGTAGATAGATAATGTACAATTTATACAATCATACCTCAGCACTCAACTGCTTCAAAACGTATTGAATTTGGTATGCAACACATTTTGAGCAGAAATCTTGTCCCGGTACTTGTCTTCCTCCCATAACTGACATGCAAGGAAGAACTTGCTGACGTCAGCTACCTCATGATTTGCTATTTCTTCTGGCTGAAATAGCAGTTCACATGGTAAGTCATGTTGGTTTTTTGGTATCTGGTATTAATATTTGTTGTGTCTTCTGGAATGAATTACTGATGAGTAGACCAAATGAAGAACAGAATGGAGGCATGGGAAGATAAAGACAATGGCCAGTACATTAAAAAAAAAAAAAGCAGGGAAAGCAGATAATAACAAGATCTGACAATGGCTAAGAGCAGGAAAGTTGAAAAAAGAGACTGAGGACTAATGCTGGCTGCACAAGACCAAGCCTTGAGGACAAATGCATACAAAGCCAGAATTGAGAAGACAGCAGCAGACAGTAAGTGCCGCCTATGCAAAGAAGCTGAAGAAACATTTGACCACCTGGTAAGCTGCTGCAAGAAGATTGCACAGATAACTACAAGCAGTGGCATGACAAAGTAGCAATAATGGTGCATTGGAAGATCTACAAGAAATATCATTTGCCTGCAAGCAAGAACTGGTGAGACCATGAAATAGAGAAAATGATAGAAAATGAAAAAGTTAAATTGCTCTGCGATTTTAGAATTCAAACAAACAAACAAACATAACAACTCAGACTTAACAATTGTCTACAAGAAAGACAAAAAAGTCTGGATAGTGGATGTGGCAGTGCCTGGAGATAGCAGAAGAGAAGAAAAAGAACTGGAGAAGATCACAAAATACAAAGACCTACAAATAAAAATAGAATGACTGTGTCAAATGCAAGCAAGGGTAGTACCAATAGTAATAGGTGCCTTGGGTGCAATCCCAAAACAACTGGAACACCACTTGAACACTATTGGCATTGACAAATTTGCCATCAGTCAATTGCAAAATATGGCCTTACTAGGAACAGCTTCTATCCTGCGATGATACCTCTAATACCATCAAACATCCACATCTGCCTGGCCTAGGACCTTGGTAAGGACTTGATAGGTAGACAAAAATGCCAAACCCAGTTTGAATATGTGGCTGACTGTGTGATGATGATGATGATACTAATACTAATACTAACACTAACACTAACACTAACACTAACACTAACACTAACACTAATACTAATACTAATACTAATACTAATACTAATACTAATATTAATAATTAACAACAATACAGGTAATCCCTGAATTTTGAGCATTCACTTAATCCTCTCTCGAAGTTACACGATAAACGCCCCTACTGCTTACAAGCAAGTCCCAAAACTACAAATATTGCAGCACCATGACAGTTGTTCTCCCTTATGAGTGACCGCATAGGCTCTGCAACATTCACCCAACATTCCCTCCCCACCACTGTCCCAGGTCTCCCTAGGTACCAGGCCTTCAATCCTATCTGGGCGGCAGTGACTTGGAAAAGGCCTTGGTGTCTCGATCGGGCCACCGGAGGGCTGCAGAAGCATCCCCCGGCCTCAGATCCAGGTGGCAGCAGACTGGAAAAGGCCTCTGGCACCTGGATCAGGCCACTGGAGGGCTGTGGAAGTGTCCCCTGGCCTCAAATCCAGGCGGCAGCAGGAACTGCAGCAGAGATGAGACAGATCTTTTCAAGGTGAGTCTGGCATGGCAGGAAGGGAGGGGGAAGCATGAGGTATCTTAGTGGGTTGGAGAGGCCTTGGGGGCCTGTTCCCTCCATGGCCTTCCCCCCCCCCCGAGATACCTCATGTTCACTTAATGAGCTGCGTGTGTCTTAACGAGCAAAGGAGTGATCTTGTTCAAAATACGAGATTCACTCCCTGAATTTTTGAGTTATGAGTGGAATGGGCAGGCTCCGTTATACTCATAATTTGAGGACTACCTCTATAATAATAATAATAATAATAATAATAATAATAATAATAATAATAATAATAATAATAATAATAATAATAATAATAATAATAATAATAATAATAATAATAATAATAATGTTTTATTACCAGTCCCAGACTGTGAATTGAACTGAAGATTAACCATAATAATAATAATGCAACAACTTTGTTAGTTTACCTTATGTAAATTTAATATTTTTCTCAGAAGTTCTATCTACTTGTGGAGAAGTCACTCTATATCAGTTCCCCCTTAAATACCAATTTTCATAAGAAAAGCCTTAACTTCTTTCATTTCTTCTTTCCTTTATATTATTTCTTCCATTCTTTCTTTGAAGCTGCTAAATTTCTGCCCAATTTCTCAAGCAGTTTCTCCAATACTTCTAGTGTAATTCTTCTTTCTGCAGGCTGCTCTAATGATCCTCTACTCCTTTCTTCCACATTGGTCCCTTTTCTATTATTATTCTAATATTATAATCAAAAAGTGAAAGTGTCTCAATTACGAGGTGAAAAGTAAAAGGCAGAGTTACTTTTTTTCTGTTTTGCTTTTGTATCCTTAATACCTTAGTGTTATTTGGCAGACTATAGTTACAATCAGCCATAGCCTTCCTCATATTACTTTATTCTTTGTAAAATTCACCAATTTTCTGCATTCTTTAATATTAAACAATATTCCCACAAAAATACAGCCCATTTTTCTATTTAGTTCCAATATTTTTAAAGCACTTTCACCCAAAATTAATCTTTCAAAAATATTGTCTGCTTTATCTGTTTAAATTTTCTTGCATCAGTACTTGTTAAGCCTTTTGCTGTAAAAAAGCAAATTCTTCAAATTCTTTAAAACCTTTTTCCTTCCTTCTTTAATCCTGAGAGAATGTTGTTTCATCAAGAGGTTTTGTTTTATCCTGCCAAACAGAGGATCTCTCTCTAACTGCAAATTATATCTGAGATTAAGAAAGTGAGACTTTTGTGAATCTTATGTCCATTACAGGTTGCATTGTGGTTGTATGCCTGATTGAAATCTCTCGACACCCAGCCTCTCAACTGATAAGCTGAGCACCTCAATTCTTCTGGTCTCCTCATGGGCTCTAGGACAATTCACCATGGCCAACTTGCTGCAGGACAACTCGCCACGGCCAACTTGCCATAGGATAACTTGTTGCTGGACAGACATTACACTAATAAGAAAGAAATGGTGGAATAGAATTATTAAATAAAGGGTGCAAAAGGAGGGACAGAATAAAATGTGAACAACAAAAATTAAAATATTTTTTAATTTATTTTAAATAATTACATAGGATTGTTAAATTGTTCAGCAGTGAGTTGTCCCATGGCAAGTTGGCTGTGGCAAGTTGTTCCATGGTAAGTTGTCCCTAGTGAGTTGGCTGTGGCAAGTTGGCCATGGTGAGTTGGCTTTGGCAAGTTGTCCCATTCCCCTCCTCATGAGAAGCAGTACAAGTGGATGGTCTCATTATCTCTCCTAGTCCGGAGAGACTCTGATGACCAAAATTCACTATCTGGCCACCTATCTCAATCACAATGCTTTCCATGCTCCTCTAGTTTGCCATGGAACCTCACCCAGAACCCCTTCTGCTTACAGCTTTGGAGCTGATAATATATTAGCCAACCATTGCTTAGCTGGGCTGACCAATTATCTGGGACTGAAAAAGTCAGTGCTCAGCAAATATTCTATGTCCCCTTTCAAACTTTACCAATTACTGAATGTTTTCAGTAGTCTATGAACTAATCAACAATGTGTCTCACTTTTCTCAAAAAAAGAAAGAAGAAAATAGCTCTCCTTCCTTTGAACACATGAATATAGTCAATTTGTTTGGCCATTTCTATTTATATGGCATTTGTCAATTTGTGAATGGTATTTGATTGGCAAAATATTCTTCCTGATTGGTTTGATGATGCTGGGGAAATGCAATGTAGCCTTGATTTTAGACAGAACTAATGCCCTGAAAATCCTCAAAATCCTCATCTCTCCATGGTCTTTAGTGAGCTTTTCTGGTGAAGTGAGTTTTCCCAGAAAATCCTGAATGTGTGATAGGAATATAAATTTGCACATCAGCAGAACTACATTAAAGATTTTTTTTTTCTTGAATTGTCCTGGGTGAACCATGAACTGGCAGCTATGAGGCATGACAGGCAAACTCTTCAATAACAAATCTTACATCCCAAAATGCTGAATAAATTGTTGCAATGCAGGATGTATCTGTCTCTGAAGTGATGGAAGAAATAAAAGCTGAGTATCCAAGAGATAATGAACAAGTGAAGTATTAATGCATCAATACTGGTTTACTATTGTACTGTTGTACAATTGACAGGGGGATGTAAAACAGCAGAGCAAGGAAAAACATTGTGTTAGGACTTATTATATCTCTCCTAAAGATAAATGTGAGCTTTGAGCATACACATCATTGAAAGACATAATATTAATGCTGGGTGCCTTGCATTGTGTTTGTAAATAGCTGCATGGTGGAAGCTTGGTTATTGTTTACCTATTAAAAAGAAAGGGGTATTTGTACATGATATCTCCATAGTATTGGATATGAAGTTTGTTGCAAGCCATTATTGTGCAGGAAAACAAACCTCTCCAATCCTTTTTGATAAAAGAGAATATTTCCATAAGTGAAACCCACATGCTAGTAGTTTTCTATTTATGTAATTACAAGGTGATTGAGGAAAATGTCTTTCCTTGCAAATCCTTTCCTTTGACTTTTGCTATTTGCAGTTTTCCTAAAATCACTCAAAGGCTTCATCAAGAGAAGTTTGAACGAAATTTGCAAAAATATAGGCAAACAGACAGAGAAACAGAAACAATATCTTATTTCTGCATATTGTTATATCCATTTAAAGTTGGTGGGAAAAAGGAAAGTATTTAATGAATCTTCAGAAATCATATGATTTCTTTGTAAACTAAGTCAGTTCAGGCCGGCAGGCCAATCGTCAGCATTTTGTGTGAGAAAAAGTCTGGAATTCATCAAACTAGATTTCT
>NW_015387891.1:20559-23457 GCF_001527695.2 Protobothrops mucrosquamatus | reverse complement strand
TTGTACACCATTGCTGTAAAACAACATTTTGAGGCAACTATAGCAGAGTAATTGCTATTCTTAAAGTTTATCTGCCTTATCCTAATATATGTAAGAGTTTTGGATATTGTAAGGGTTTTTGGATTGTAGAGGTCCACCAAGTAAACTGCTGCCTGACATTTTGCCAAGTATATCCTGATTTCAAAGGTGAGGCTAATTGGGACCTTCAAGACTGGATCATTTAAGTCTTGACAATGGACCATAGAACAGTTTTCATGAAGCCAGAAAATGTGTGTGTGTGTGTGTGTTAAAAAGTCAAGAAAGTAGCTGCAACTATGTAACTAGAGAGAGAAAGGGGGGGAAGAGGGATAGATAGATAGATAGATAGATAGATAGATAGATAGATAGATAGATAGATAGATAGATAGATAGATAGATAGATAGATAGATAGATAGATAGATAACCTTTGTCAATTTTACTGTGAGCACAATGGCACACATTAAAATGAAATTTAGTTGCTTGCTCTCAAAGTGTACACATATATAACACACATTTAAATATACTATATACAACATATGAAAGACCCACCCCTTTTTAAGTCCTATGCTTAGATTGCAAGTTTGCAGCTGTCTTTTATGATTTCCCCTGCAAATACCACTGCATGAAGTTTGGCTTAATGTCATTCTGCCGTCTTTGCAATAACAGGTGATTTAGTTAATCTTGCCATATCTTTTGACCTGCCACTTCCTTTTTTTCATTTTGTAGATCCCTTGGCATTTTGGTTTTACACAAAGCTAGTATTATAAACAGATTTTGAAAGTTTGCCTCTACTCAATGACCTTGAAGTTGGGGAAGTTTATTTTACTTCCCCTGCTTCACTGTGTATACAGTTGACTTGTGGTGCATCCTTTGATCAACCAAACAACCATAGTGAAGGCTTAAAATTTATTCTTTTTCAGTGCTTCTTCATTATCCTGTTTCTTGTAGGTTCTACTTTAGTTCATTTTCATAAAATGCTGAGCAGAGAAAATAGTCATACATATATGAGATTAAGCCAGGTCTGCCAATTTGTGATTTACGCTTCTGTGGTAAACTCCATTTGATTTAATTTGTTCCATGTGCTGCAGAAATAGAGTGCTGTTCAAAGCAAATAAATCGTACCTAGGTATAACTACTTGGAGTAAGTGTGTTTTTATTTCACGTTTACTGGAGTCTGAATTCAGCAGTGCAGGTTCATGTTGCTATTTCACCCTCATTGAATATCATCTGCATTGCTAGAAAGAACAAAAGAATCTCTATTACTAGATATGTGTCTTGTCCTTTCCATTTTCATTTGTAATTTTTAAACCCATGCAATCTAATTTTCATGTTAATAATTATTTATTTAAGCAGCATTTTATTTAAATATGCCATTCAAAATGTATTTTTGTTGAATGTCTTTTATTTCCAAACTTGCACTATAAATTCTATTTTCTAGTGTAGAGCTCCATCACAAACATTTGGAGAAATGCAAAACAGAAAGATATTTACCTTTTACTATGGAATAATAATAACAATAACAATAATAATAATAATAATAATAATAATAATAATAATAATAATGATGATGATGATGATGATGATGATGATGATGATGATGATGGTGGTGGTGGTGGTGGTGGTGGTGGTGGTGGTGGTGGTGGTGGTGGTGGAAGAGATCTTGGAGATCTTCTAGTCTAACCCCTTGCTTAGGCAGGAAACACTATACCATTTCAGACAGATGGTTGTCCTGTCTCTTCTTAAAAACTTCTAGTGTTGGAGCATTCACAACTTCTGGAGGCAGGTTGTTCCACTGATTAATTGTTCTAACTGTCAGGAAATTTCTCCTTAGTTCTAGGTTGCTTCTCTCTTTGATTAGTTTCCATACATTGCTTCTTGTCCTGCCTTCAGGTGCTTTGGAAAATAGTTTGACTCTATCTTCTTTGTGGCAACCCCTGAGATAATGGAACACTGCTATCATGTCACTCCTCGTCCTTCTCTTCACCAAACTAGACATACCCAATTCCAGCAACCGTTCCTTATATGTATTAGCCTCCAGTCCCCTAATCATCTTTGTTGCACTTCTCTGCACTCTTTCTAGAGTCTAAACATCTTTTTTACATCGCGGGGATCAAAACTGGATGCAGTATTCCAAGTGTGGCTTTATGAAGGCATTGTAAAATGGTTTTAACACTTCATGTGATCTTGATTCTATCCCTCTGTTAATGCAGCCTAGCACTGTGTTGCCTTTTTTGGCAGTTGTAACACACTTCTGGCTCATATTTAAGTGATTGTCCACTAGGATTTCGAGATCCCTCTCACAATTACTATTGAGCAAGGTACCACCTTGCTCAATAGTAATTGTGAGAGGGATCTCGAAATCCTAGTGGACTATACTATACCTATACTATACCTGTGCATTTGGTTTTTCTTGACTAAATGTAGACGTGTAATGTGCAACTCAGGCTACTTTGTGTGAGAATTCAGACAGATCAGATTATTTGAATTAAACATCTCAAGTAACTCTACTTAACTTCAACATTCCTTAAGTTATTACTTAGTGTCATGGA
Source organism: Protobothrops mucrosquamatus (assembly GCF_001527695.2). Taxonomy (NCBI): domain Eukaryota; kingdom Metazoa; phylum Chordata; class Lepidosauria; order Squamata; family Viperidae; genus Protobothrops; species Protobothrops mucrosquamatus. Next base: position 20,889 of record NW_015387891.1, on the reverse strand, counting down.
TATTTACAGTGCTTTTTTTGAAAAAAAAAAAAAAGGTGCCAGAACTCACACACATCATACAATCTGCCTTGCCTATCCTACAAGGTTTACCTTTGTAGTTGAAAAAAAAACCTTCAATTTTTACTGTATCTAAAAGACTAGGATTTTGATCAAGGTAACTTAATACTATTAATGTTACCATGCAATGTGTGGTTTTAAATTACAAGAAGGCATTTTATTAATCTTTTGGGACATTTACCACTGGCATACCCATTTAGTTTAATGAGTGGAAATGTCAGCTTTCTATGTGGAATGAAATTGGCCCAATAAAACAAAAGTTGGTTGCTTGTA
>NW_015387891.1:15935-18258 GCF_001527695.2 Protobothrops mucrosquamatus | reverse complement strand
TCCAAAGCATCTGAAGGCAGGACAAGAAGCAATGGATGGAAACTAATCAAAGAGAGAAGCAACCTAGAACTAAGGAGAAATTTCCTGACAGTTAGAACAATCAATCAGTGGAACAACCTGCCTCCAGAAGTTGTGTATGCTCCAACAGTAGAAGTTTTTAAGAAGAGACAGGACAACCATCTGTCTGAAATGGTATAGTGTTTCCTGCCTAAGCAGGGGGTTGGACTTGATGACCTCCAAGTTCCCTTCCAACTTTATTATTATTATTATTATTATTATTATTATTATTATTATTATTATTATTATTATTATTATTATTATTAATAAAGTTGAAACTTTGTCAGTGAACAGATTACTTTTAATTTACCTTTAAGTTAAACCCAATTTAATAAATAGATCTGATTAAACCTCATACTGTAGGTCTACCTTTACATCTGACCAATACATAATTAATATTTATTATTAATAATAATACCTCCAAATCACAAGACATTGGTTTTATTCTTATTCTTCCCCTCTGCAGTTTGAATATAAAGTATAAAAGATTAAAAAGAGATTTTTGTAGACATCCCAGCCTTTGAACTACCCAAGGAACTGAAACAGCAAAGTTTTGCTGTTGGGCAAGCTTCCACGCCAGCCACCTTTCTTTCCTCTCGCTTCACCTCTCTTTAACCTCATACCCCACCTTCTGTAAGGGAAGGCAAAAGGCTCACTCACCCTCTCATGAAAGATGGCCTCCATGTTTATGTGTCTCCCACTGCCACCATCTGCTTCCACATGGTCTGACCCAGCCAATCAAGCCACGCTCTGGCTGTGGTGCCTCCTAGAGGAGGCAGACAGCACCAGAGGGGACCCCACTCACACCATACCACCAGCCGAGCATTTTCAAAAACAAACGAGAATAGGAATGGCAACAATAGGAAAAGAATACAACTCTGGAAAATCCGTCAAAAAAAGGTGCCGGAACTCCATTCTGGTGCATTCTATGACAAAAAAAAAAAAAAGCCCTGGATATTTAGGCTCCACATTTTGTTTCTGTTTCAGGGGTGAGGATGAGTGATTAAGTAGTTGGCAGCTGCACACAGGGATTGTGCAACTATGTGTAAGACTTTTCAAGGAGCTGGGATCAAGCACATGCTGGAAGTGTGCTGAGGTCAGAGGTGAGCAGCAAAGAAACAAGAGCAGGAAACATGAATGGCTGTATATGCAGAAGAGGTGAGGAACAAGGAAACAGGAATAGGGTTACTGGGAAAGTGTGTATTTACCATGCAAAAGTCAAGTAAATAGAGATCAGGGGGCATTGTGATGCTATAGAATTCTGAAGAGCATGCCAAAGTTGAGGTCAGGAAGAAGCCAAAATTAGAAACAATCCCAGTAATTAGAGTCTTGGAGCACAGAGTACAGAACACGGGGCCAGATTCCAATGTTGCTTCCAGAAATTGAGAGATGGCAGTCCTGTAGCCTTTTCAAGCTTTGAGTGATGATGATGAGGTAGCCAACCTATTAGGCTACTCACCTACTTGCAAGTTACCCACTTTTGCAAAGCACAGAGACTTGGTGATGTGAACTGGATGGTCTGCCATGCCACCAGACATTTATGTTGGTTGTGAAGTCTCTGTGCTGGTTAAGAGAAGCTTTGCAGCACTCATCTAGGAAAATAGAAGGCTTCAGCTTTCTCTGAGGGCTTCTCTTAGCTTGTTCTTTGGGTGATGACAATACTGATCTTGTTAGCTTTGTACTTATCATCTTAGTAGGGATATTAGGAATCTATTGTATTGTTGAATGAGAACGCAAGTCAGGGGACTTATGATGCATTACAGCCCAGAATTACTACACCCCATGGCTGCTTGGTTTGGTAACTTATAAATTATGCAGGATTGCCTTGGGCTTACTTCCTTTTCTTATCTTTTGTCACAGCCAATAGTAACATATAAAGTACAGTGGGAAAAAACATTGGTTATAAGCACCATGCATTTATGAGAATGAAAAGAGCCTACATCTGTTGTAGAACAGCGTGCTTGCCAGATTACTGTGGGAATTATAAAACGTTGATGCTTCAGGGCAAAGACTTTTAGCAACAATGGGGTTATAGAGTACATGTGCTTACAAGAATATAGTTATTTGTAGCTATTTGCATTGCTAAGATCAGTAATTTGGATGAGCTCTCTGGCACTGGCCACCTAACCATGTAAATCTCAGGCATTTTGGTTCCAGACATATACTGGGATTTGTATCTTCATTATGAATTTCTATTATAGGAGGCTGGAAAGAGATCCTAACATTTGGAGGACAAAAATTGCTCATACCAACTGGCATCAAAGTT
>NW_015387891.1:0-15867 GCF_001527695.2 Protobothrops mucrosquamatus | reverse complement strand
AAAAAAATATAGGTACTATTTCTTTCACATCTCTTAAAAAAGTTTAATTTAAAAATCCTCTTCTTTAATTTTGTTTCTGTATAATTCTCAGATAATTTATTAATAATACTATAAATATTACTATTGTATTATGCTATTATATAATAAAACTTAATAATATTATTCATATTAATAGTATATAATAAAATAATCAGTGAATTAACCCTTACGTTTACACATTATTTTCTACCGTCCTTCTCATTTCAAACTGTGGACTGCAAATCTTGTTTGGGAAGAGAAGCCACAGTTGACAGATTCAGATAAAGCTGATGAAAGCAAAGAAGAAAAAAGGAAATAATGCAATTTATTTTAATCAAAGATCAACACTACACAGACCAGTCAAGATAAAAAATGGCATTTAAATACCAACAATGTAAAAAAAAAAACGATCTGAAGAAACTCATATGGAGATATTATTCAAAAGAACCCAAAGTCACTTATTTGTAGATATTGGCAACTGCTATACAAAAGTTTGCCATATTGTGTGTAACAAAAGCTTTATTGTCTGGAAAAAAATAAGCATATATTTTGTCAGTTTAAACTGGAACATGTAAGTAACAAAGAGGGGCATTCCTGTGTGGGTGAGTTTTCAAAATAATGAAGATGGCAGATTGGATTCTGCAACTGAAATGTTACCCTTAAAAAAAGCACAAGTGTTTCATGCACATAGAAAATGAGTAGGGTTGTGATCATCTTGATTTTTTTTGACTCACACCTCTCCCTATAGATGCCTCTGACAGTCATTATATAAGGAGCAAAGTAACAATACACAAAAGATGGATTCAACAGCACTGGAGCCAAAAGGACAGTTCCAAAAGTGGAAGGACTTCATTAAATTTCCTTTATAACAGACATGTCAAATACAAGACCTGCGGGCCACATCTGGCCCACCATGTGGTTCCATCTGGCCCAGGGACCTGCTCTCGAAACAGCAAGGGCCTAGGCTGACCGGGCACTGATCTACAACCTGGTGCCAACCATCAAAGCCAGGATGTGCTCAGCCTTAAATCCATGGGGCAGCCCTGGAACCAGCAATGGATGCCCCCACCCTGCCCTCTGGGTGCACATGCAAGAGGCAGAGAGCAGGCGGAGTCTGATGTCCCTGCTGGCTGTCTTGCCCCACAGGCTGACTTCACCCAGGACACCAGTGGGGCAGTCCTGGTCTCGCCTTCCTCAGCTGGAGACAATGGATCCTCCCCAGCCCTGCCCGGGCCACCACAGGTACCCCCTAACATGAGCAACATTGAGCTGGCCATGCCCACCCTGGCCACGCCCACCCCACTATGCCCACCCCAGCCATGCCACCCTGGCCCCCTAAGGCCAACCACAACCCTGCTGCAGCCCTCAATGAAATCGAGTTTGACACCCCAGCTTTATAAATTTTGGAACTTCATTCTGAAAAAGAATCTTTCTTGGGATGGCAAAATATGTAATGATATATAATTAGCCAGTTATTATATGTTATGTTCCAGTTCTTCTTTGATATGCTCTGAGATCAGACCAATTTCATTTTGGAGAAGAGAAATCAACCCTTGTCTTAAAATATTGGTTGTCAGAAAACCTATGTACAAAATTCCAATAAAAAAAAGTTTTTTGATCCCCATAATATATCTGATTTCTTGCCATAGTAATGTTATTGGAATTTTCTATACCAGCAAGTAGGAGGACTATAAATCATATTTGGATTTGATTATTCTATCTTGTAGGTATACATACATACATACAATATATATTGATTCCTAGTTGTAAACTGCCCACAATCATATGGGAATCAGGTGGCAAATTAAATTAAATTACATTAAATTAATAACACTGTCTCCATGCTTATGAATAAGAATTTAGGCTAATGTATCTCCCATTGGCAATAATGACTGGGAATGATGGAAAGTGTAATGAAACATATTGCATGGACTATGTTGATGAAAACTGTGCCAACAAATAAGTCCCACTGACCACATATGATTCATTCCAAATAAGCAATCATACAAACTTAGTTTTTCCTTACTTTGAAAATATTACTACCATTATAATTCTATGGCACTTTCATTTGAATAGTTCTGCTTTTCTCCAAGTAATTTCTACAGATATAGATGCACTCGATGGATCTGATCCTTAGATTTAATTAATGCAGCTTTTCCTCATTGAATGTAGAAATTGTTTCACCCTTCAGACATCAAAAGTAATAAGTATTGAGGGTCTGATTGACCTTTTTCTCAAGATATAAATTATACTTGGAATTAATCTGAATTTCAAAGGAGATACATTCTCTACTTCTGTAGAGAATGTCCTGCTTCAGACAGGAAGGCGGTGCAGAGAGTGGTGAGAATGGCCGAAAAAATCATTGGCAGTTCCCTCCTTCCCATCCAGGACATAGCACAGAAGCGTTGTTTGAACAGGGTCCGCAAGATTATCTGGGACACTACACATCCTCTTCACGACCTGTTTTCCTTGTTACCTTCTGGGAGGAGGCTTCGTGGTATCCGTAGCAGAACATCCAGATTCAGCCATAATTTCATCCCATACAGCATTAACCTTGTGAACTCTCAAGCTTCCTCCTTCCGTTATATATTCAAGATGGACAGTATTTAATATTTATTTGCTATGTATATGTAGGGATGTGGGTCTGTACATATGTTGTTCATAGTATGTTTAGGTGTGTGTCATGTATGTGTTTCACTTTGAGAGCGGGCAACTAAATTTCATTTTTAATGTGTGCTGTTGTGCCCACAGTAAAAAAATGACAATAAAGGTTATCTTATCTATCTTATCTGTACATAATCTTTAGAATACATGGACTATGTTTTGTATATGCAATCAATTGTTTAGAAAGGGGCCTAGTGCATTTCACATTAAATGAATCAGAAAGTTAATTTGAAAATTTGGATATACTGTATACGTAAGCTTGGCATTAATACTATAGTTGTCAGGTCATCTGTTATATATCATCTTTTATTTTTGGGAACAACAAGAATTTGTAATCCTTCATCTAACAGATCAATGTGCTAATAAAGATATTGTTATGAGTGGTTTATTCTAATTTAATTTTCCTTTATTCTTTTTTGCATAGCACTATCAAATGATACTGGATTAGACTGAGTTAGATCAAGCAAACTGACAAATGTTTTATACTATATCAATGGTACAATACCAATTATCAAGATTACTTACATGCTTTGATTGCTCTAAGGTAGATAAAAATGAGATTTAAAAAATACTCAGGCTCAGCCAAGATTTTGTTTAGTGCATAAAGTATGTATTTGCTTAGATTAAAAAATGTTATCTTTATACGGTATAATCAGAATTAACCCACATGCAAATATATTGTAGCTACAGGTAATCCTTGATTTACAGCAGAATAATAATAATAGTAATAATAATAATAGTAATAATAATAGTAATAATAGAGTTGGAAGGGACCTCAGAGGTCATCTAGTCCAACCCCCTGCTCAAGCAGGAAATTCTATACCTTTTCAGACAAATGGTTGTCCAGTCTCTTCTTAAAAACTTCCAGTGTTGGAGCTATAAGGACCCACCTCAATCAATCCTCCCAAGAAAGCAGAATTCTTGAAATGGCATCATTTCAAAAGGAACTTTTATTGGAAGATGTTGACAGCAGGAATAGAAGGCAGGATCTGAGGGTTTCCCATGCAAATCAAGTAGTCAAAAGTGTCAGAGTAACCCCACCCCAATTGTCCATCCGGACGGTTCAAACAGGCCAACCCGCAGGTGTGAAAGTGCCATGGAACAGAATGATAAGGTGTTGCTTCCAAGGCTGTTAGGTGTCTGCGCCGTTTCTTCCACGGCTGGAGATAAGACAGATGATCGAAGGTACACTCCATTCTTAGCCCATTAGAGAAACATCAAAGAGGATAGAGCAGGAAATAAAGGAAATACACATCAGCACCCCAAGCTTGCCCCTCCCTCCCCGGAGTATGGCAGAACCCAAAAAGGATAAGAAAACCCATGTCCATAGAAAGACAGGTTCTGACAGGAGCATTCACAACTTCTGGAGGCAGATTGTTCCACTGATTAATTGGTCTGTCAGGAAATTTCTCCTTAGTTTTAGGTTGTTATTTTAGTTCTAGTTCTAATGACTATTTGGAGTTACAACAGTCCTGAAAAAAGTGACTTATGACTATTTTTCTTCCTTACAACAATTTCAGCATCCCCATAGTCACATGATCAAAATACACTTGGCAGCTGACTTATATTTATAACAGTTGCAGTGTTCTGGGGTCATGTAATCTTCCTTTGCAACCTTCTGACAAGCAAAGACAATGTGTTAGCCAGATTCACTTAGCAACCATGTTATTAACTTAATACAGTGTTTCACTTAACTATGGCAAGAAAATGGGGCAAAACTCACTTAACAACTTTCTCACTTAGTAACAGAAATTTTGGGCTCAATTGTCATACGTTGAGGACTACCTGTATTCAGTCTGTTGTAATCTTAGATACTGCAGCTCATTTCACTTCTATGGGAAATTCCACTGTAGGTGAACATTATGTTTCATCTTTAGCAGTTACAATGTTTATGACCATTGCATGGCATCACCCAAAAGATTTTAGGTCCTAAACTTTTATTGCACTTATTGAATTAGCAGATAGTTTGAAATATGATTCATTTACATTTTTAAAGCAATATGTAGAAACATTAATTGCATTAGAAGTATTTTTAGATTTTAAGCTTTGGAAAACACAGAACATTTTACAATATCGATGGATTGCCAACTTTTATTACTTTTCTTTTCATGTATTTCTCATTTTTACTTTATCCAGAGGCAAGATATGAACATTCTGACATGCAACCAGATGTATAATATTTTCATAGTGCCAGTTATAATACTGGAATAGTGCCAGAAAAATGCCACCAAGTAACTCCTTTCAATGAAAAATTTATTTCCTGTTAAATGAGTTATGAAGTGGGAGTAAAAGAAGAAATCCTTTCCCTATGGCACTCCTTGAGGAGGAAAAATACATAACGCTAAATGATATATCATCAAACATTCATGCAAATGCCAAATGCAACCATTATATCACAGGCACAGCAATATAATATATTATCACTCAGTTGTCTCTTTGGAAAATAGAAACACATGGTTCATTTTATTCTAGAAGTCCCCTTAGCACAATAAATTGTTCATACTAGATGAGCTGGGAATGCATGTCAGGCGGAAATAATTAAGGGGTAGGAAATACCTAATTAAAAATGCTCAGGGACATATTATGGGGGGAAAATCAGAAATCTAAACAGATTGGCATTAAAAAATGTCAACAGTAAGACACTTGTTCATAATATTCAGTCCATACAGATGATCCAAGATATGGCTTTTCATTTTTTGGTGCCTAACTTAACAGTCTTGGATGGGTCCAAGGACCCACAATGGCAAAAAATAGGACAATATGATATCATTGGGCAAGGCCTATGGAAGGAAGAAAGAATAACTGAGCCTTAAGGAAGAAGTTTCAGAAAAGATTATTAAGTCATGAAAAAAGGAAACTGTTGGGAAATTAACTCAAAATAACTGTGCTTTGTTTCAGTTTTGTACTGTTTACATGAAATAGAGAGAAACACTAGCACATTTTTTAGATTCGGTTGTTCTACCTAACATCAATAAAGAGCATTCCTGGAACATCTGTGATGCCTGTTGCTTGAACTTACCTACCTTAAAGGACTGACAGGTCTGTGTCACAGTTATGAACATCTTGGATTTTTGTGCTTTTTCTGGGGTATAACATTTTTCTTCATTGCTATTTTAACATGTCAAACCAATTTTAGGGCATATATGACAGTTTTGAGTGTTTTCTCTTTCAGAATGGTAGAAAGCTGTGACATAAAACATTAGGATTATACTCAGAAAGCAACTTGAGGGTGATAAAACCTGGTACAGAAGCTATGTGTGGCTATGAAGTAGAAGATTGCTGAGGTACTGACTGGGAAAATGCTTCCATATCTCCCGTATCTGCCCCGCCAGTCCTAGTGGGCTAAGTGGGTGGACTCAGGTTTCTTCAATTAAACAATGCCATCTAATGGGTCCTTAGAACAATCACTTGTCTATAGCAGTGTCTGCCCCCGACTGAGATTCCTCTTGAGATTCAAATACCGCCCCCTCCCAATCTTATTGGTATTTTGAAGGGCCCTAAAAACATGGCTCTTTGCCCAGGTCATTTGTCTGGGATGATATGAGGATTCCATAAAAAGGGGTTTGGACTAGAAGGTGTCAAAGATCCCTTCCTAACCTATAATTCTATGAGGAGTACTTACTGCATAGTATTATATAAGGGAAAGAAAATATTAAGAAATGGAAGTGCTTATCAAAGGCAACACAAGGAAAGCCTGACTGCTACTTCACTGTTCTTAGTGGTCGGGTAAGAAATACATTTAAAATTGTAGAGGCTGATTATTTTTTCCAAAGTCCTGATGAGTTACCTACTGTATAACTATTGGAAACTGAGTTGAAAAGCAAGAAGGACAGCTCTTTTAAGCTAATTAAAGCTATCAGGGATGAATGTGGCATATTACAAGTAGACCTTGATTTATGACCACAATTGGGACTGGAATTTCCATATAGGTCAGGACAGTCATAAAGTGAGTCATCATGTGACCTATTCCAATTTTACTACCATTTTTACTTTGATTGTTAAGCAACTCACAGTAAAAATGGTAGCAAAATGTTAAACAAATCACACAGTCATTCATTGAATCCAGTTTTCCCAATGGATATTTTCTGCCATTTTTTCTGTAAACCACCAAAAAATGTTGACAATCATGATCATATGACTACACAACACTGCAACCAGTCATAATTTTGAGCCAGTTGCCAAATACCCGAATTGCTATCATATTACAGGAAGGGTGGTATGATGTAAAGCACTTTTTCAGAGGCCATCATAACCTGGAACTATTATTAAATGAACTCTTGTTAAATTGAGGATTGTCTGTAATTGAGAAATGTGTATGCAGTGAAGAAAAAGTTCTTCAACTGTCCTATGAAGGCTTCTCCAAATTTTGGAACTTGAGAGATCTCTACATTAAGGAGACTTATCCAGCACCTTGCTGGATCAATATTTTTCCTTGGGGATCCACAGCTTGCTGGTCATTTCTAAAATGAATTAAGTCCTAGCCTTAAACAGTTTCACAGAAACCACTTTGGCAAGATCTAGGAGTTGCTGCAAAACTAAGTAGTAAAGCAGAGGTCTTCAAACTTGGCCCTTTTATGACTTGTGGACTTCAACTCCCAGAATTCCTCAGCCAGCATGCCCCAGCATGCCCCAGCATGCCTGGCTGAGGAATTCTGGGAGTTGAAGTCCACAAGTCCACATAAAAGGGCCAAGTTTGAAGACCCCTGTAGTAAAGGAAACAACTTCATGGACTTGAAAGAGCTTTCTTCATTTGAAGAATCTCTCCCTGCCCCAGGCCTCTTTCTCTCAATTACAAGATTCCAATTCTCTTATCTCCCCCACTCACTCTCTTTCAAGCTTTCTGAGATTACAGTATGATAAAACATTTTATGAATTCAGTGAGACTCTGGATCAATCTTGATTTGACTGGTGAGTATCATCCAAATGATAGACGAAGAAGACGCTTAATATTCTGAGAGTAATTTCCATTTTTCAGATAAAAGAATCAAAAGACAAGTTGACTATTTAGGTGATATCTGCTTTCATCAGTTAGCCATGCCCTTTATGGGATTCGAACCTGGGCAGTTTACATACTAGGCAGTGATTTAACCACCTAGCCACAGGTTTTCGTCCCCTCTTTGCCAGCTGAGTCAAGGGAGACCGGTCTGTCTGAAAAACTTCCTGTATATACTCCCTTGACTCAGCTGGCAAAGAGGGGAGGAAAGCCTGTGGCTTGGTGGTTAAATCACTGCCTAGTATGTAAACTGCCAAGGTTCGAATCCCATAAAGGGTATGGCTAACTGATGAAAGCAGAATGAGCTTGAAATGGCCATCTTAGTCTCCCAATTTAATTCTTTAACTCTTTGTCAGAAAAAGAAATTTCGATTTAAAATGTTTTGCAGTTGCGACTTGAGCCTGCTTAATGCCCCTAGTTGGGGGGGCTGCAAGGCAAAAGATATTGTAAAAAGTAAAACTGCAGTATAGCATTTAAAAAATGTCAAGGTGTAATCAATCAGACGGGTCTGTCTGAAAAACTTCCTGTATATATATATAGACCTATATATATGTAGGTCTTTGGTTATTTGGGTTTTCTCCCGCATAAAATTGGAAGTGTCTTGGCGACGTTTCGACAAAGTCCCATTCGTCATCTTCAGGCTGGTGTTTTCAGCTTCGTGCTTCTAGGAGTAATGTGTGATCGCAGCTGTTTCTTCCTTTTAACTGCCAGTGAGGTTTGAACTGATTGGGTCGGAGCTTGGCTGTGTTCTGATTGGGTGTAGGTGTGTTCTTATTGGTTAGGGGCTTGGCTGTGCTCTGATTGGATGGGGGAGTGTTCTGTTTGGGTGGGGGCTTTGTTGTGCTCAGGTTAGTCTGAGTTGCAGGGGGATTTGAGATGGTGAGCTGTGTTGCTGTTGTTTGGCTTTGTGTTTGTGGTCGTGCCACATCTTTATGGTGGCTTTGCGTTTGTGGTCGTGCCACATCTTTATGGTGGTCGTGCCACATCTTTATGGTTTGTGGTCGTGCCACATCTTCATGTATGGATTGGAGGGGTTTAAAGTGTGTAGTGGTGACATCCTGTGTGGTTCTGTTCTTGAGAAACTCATCTCCAGAACAAAATGCTTAGCTGACGAACAACACATAATAGTATAAACTAGCCATTTCTATAAAAAAACAAATCTATCTAATCAGTAAAGCCCAAAATCAAAGTTTCATTTTTTCCCACCTCAAGCACAAAGTCCAGAAGTGGTTTCCAAGTACAAAGGTACTTGTGTTTTCTTCTTTGATCAAAGCAGTCAATTTGGCCATCTCTGGTAACTTCATCAACATTTGCAACCATTCATCCATTGTGGAGATCAAAATGTCTTTTCATTTTTGTGCATAAAGTAGTCTTGCTGCTGTCAACATACATAACATCAAAGTTTCAATTTTTTTCCCAAGTCTTTTTCCATTAAACATAAAAGAAAAGTTTCTGGTTTTATCTTTATATGTGTACTTTAAGAATTTTCTGTATTAGAATATGAATCCTACTCCAATATTTCTTTGCTTTATCACATGTCCACCATAAATGATAAAAGGTCCCTTCTTTAAATTTACATTTCCAACATTCATTTGAAATACCTGTATACTTTCTTGATAACTTGTCTGGTGTTAAATATCAATGATACGGCATCTTACAGAAATTTTCATTTAAATTTCCTTCAAATATTCTTCCAATGCACTTTTTTCTTCATCAGTCATCTGATGTATTTGCAACATACATCTGTCAAATGTTGCTGCTGAAGGGTATGATTCGTTGTCATTATTTTTCTAGTTTTCCTATACAGAGCTTTTATTATTATTTCAGAAAGCTAAGTATGCTAACTTGTGATATCTCTGTTCCTTATTTGCTAATTTGCTAGGAGGAAACATTTTCTCTGAGTATCTCTAGTATTCTGAACAATGTCTCTTTTAATTCCATATACAGCGTGACCTCATGTACCTTGTTTGCTTTCTCAGAATTAAAACAGAATAAAACATTCATTTTAAATTGAAACTTCTGCTTTAAGTTAACTACTGAAGGATTATTTAGAGGTATCTGCACATGCTTAATGTTAGACATAAGAAGAACCATCAGTCTTAGTGTTTGATTAATAGTTGTCTATTTTTATTGGATCATACTTTATGTAATGTGCTCTTAATGTAGGACATTAATATATGCACAGTATAAACTGTATAGAACAATTACATTAGCTCCTCATATGGTGAGCTTAATCTATTTTGTTTTAACATTCTCCTTCTGCCTTTTATCTTCCTGTATCATTACCAGCAGCATGATGATTCAAGCTACTGTTATAGGGGTTAAACAAATTCAAACAAATGTTAAATAACATAGCGCTGCCTGTAGAAGCTTAGCTTTAAAGGGCCAATTTCTAACTTAACTTAAATTATACAGAAATAATGGGAAATCCTTTGGAAAAATAGTATAGACCCAGAATGCAAATCTTGCAAACTCCAATCATAAAATAAGCTGAATGTCTTATTGATTTAATATTTAGCTAACAGAAGGAAATTTGGGAAAATTGGATCCAGTTGCCTTTCAGCCTGCTTTGTATAAAGATAAAAAATGCACAAAACATTGAAATAGATTTGAACTTTTACCAGAACACGATAACTCATAATTTATAACGATCCATAAACATAGTATTCACGTACACAAAAATAAAATAAATATTTATAATTTTTTTTTAAAAAAAATAAGTTGAGGAATAAAAGATATATACCACAAATCCTATCTATAAATTTATCATTTTAAAACATACAGTACATCTCAAAATATCCTGTTGCCTGAACTTCAGATTTTCAAAGTTGATCAAGACGGGTGTCCTGTGATAGATTTCTCTCTGTAAAAATCCCAATATTTTATACTCCGTATAAAATTTGTCTCTTGTAATAATAATCATTGTTCTTTATTTTTAAGTCTCAGCTTATTTCACAATGACAGGTTCTTGATGGAGAATGTGAATAGGTAAAAAACAATATGCTAGTTGGTAATACTGTACGTTGTTGTTTAGGGTTGCAACAATTTACCAGCAGTTAATAACCATATGAGAAAAGATAACACCAAGATTAGCACTAGACCAACTATGAAGTAAAAAATAGCCCAATCAAGGAACTACCAATGCTGACAAACAAGGTAACAGTAAACAACATCCTAATCAAGGAACCACCAAGAACACTCCAGCAACAACGACAAGAGAAACTATTAGTGCACAAGAATAAAAGCAAATCTCACTCCCTTCTTGCAGTGTTGTTGTTATTATCTAGTTTGGTAATGAAACGTTTGCAAGAAAACCACCAAGCTCAGAGAGCACCAAAGACCCCACAATTTACAAATTGCATTTGCATTCTGTGAATAAGATCTTTTAGGCACCCCCTCCTCCCCAAGCTCCCTCCTCCCAAAAAATTACTGCACAGTATTTTCATGCGCAATTCTCCCTTATATAGTATCAAAGAAAAGAAAAATAATCCACACAGTTGTAACCATAAAATATCTTATGAAAATAAATAACTAAAATCTGTTAGACATCAAGTAACAATAGGATGCTACTTCTTAATTACAATTTCATAGTTATAAAACTACTTTTAATATGCTCTTTTAAAAAATACATAAAAATGCAGGTATTTAAAGGCTGATCAATTCTATTTCCATGATAAATATTCAAATTTTATTACTCTATACCAGGGGTTTTCAAACTTGGCTGCTTTAAGACTTGTGGACTTCAGTTCCTAGAATTCCTCAGCCAGCCATGCTGAGAATTGAAATCCACAAGTCTTAAAGCAGCCAAGTTTGAAGACCCCTGCTCTATACCATAAATATGTATTTGTTTTAAAGCAGAACATACTTGTAGCAGCGCTATGTACAATAAGAACTTGATCTATTGTATGTCAAGAAATCCCCTTATCAAGACAACTTCAATTCAGACACATGACTTGGAATTTCCTTATTGGCAAATTAAGTGTTTATGGGAAAGGTTAAGAAAAAATGGCAGGATGACATTAATTATGACCATCAGATCATGAAAACTATACTGACAAAGAAAAGGAATTATGTAGTAGAAACATATTGTACAGAAGAAAATGTTTCTTTTATGATGCTATAGCAGTGCCAGTTCTATGGAAGTACATTATGTGCTAAACAAAGAATTGCCTTCATATCAGAAAGTGTGAGCATGCATGCATGTGACTCCATTAGCACTCTACTAATAAATCATCACTGATTCATCTTTTATGAAGCTGGGCTATTATTCTAAATAAAATTCCCACTAAAGCAGAGAAGTAAGACAGTTAGTATGGGCTATTTAAATCATGGTTTAATGGATTTGTTATGTCAGTACACGTCACCCTGACTTATGACTGCAATCGGGACCAGAATTTCTGTCATACAATCTGACTGTCATACGCCGAGGCACCATGTGACCAAGACCCAATTTTACAATCATTTTTATGGCAGTCCTTAAGTGAATCACACAGTTGTAAGTTCAAACCCATTCTCTCAGATGAGTACTTTTTGCTGAAAACTGGCAAAAAAGGACAGAAAGTAGCAAAAAAAGTACCAAATTGCAGTCCTATGACCATGAGATACTGCATCCAGTTGTAAATGTGAGCCAGTTGCCAAGTGCTGAAATGCAATCAAGTGACCATCGGTTGTGTGTGTTTGTGTGTGTTTGTGTGTGTGTGTGTGTGTGTGTGTGTGTGTGTGTAGAGATCACATTTTATGATGGCCAGAAGTGCTTTTGGACTGTGCTTTTAGGACTCTTTTCCAAGGCTATTATAAATCTGATTGATTGTTAAATGATCATTCATAAGTTAAGAATAACTAATAATGTAAGTGGAGTTATTCCGTCTCATAGCTTCCTTATCATCTTGATCTGAAATGTAAGTTACCCAGGAGTTGCTATAGCTACATATACAGGAATTATTTCCCCATAACTTAACACTGAGTGGCTCCTCTCAATTGGTATGTCAATCTTCATATGGTGCTCATGCTTATATTAATTCAGTGTTTCTCAAACTCAGCAATTTTAGGATGAGTGGACTTCAATTCCCAGAATTCCCCAGTCAGCATTTTCAAATAGTTCTGCACTATATGTCAGTGTGATTATTAGTATGGATCTCGTACAGGTCTGCTGATATGACAGCCCAACTAACATTTTTTTTTGTCTGTCAATCATTCAAAACCGGAATGCACATTGAAGTTGCCATCTCTGTAGGTGCTATGCAATGACTTGTTTATGTAAAGCAGCTCAGTGCATGTATGAAACAATTTACTTTTTATACTGGCATCAATATTTCTTTTAGATAGCTAATGTTATTTATAAACTATATTACATTTAAGCTTTTCCAGTTTTTCCCTGAGATTAGAAACAATTATACTCACAAGTCCAAAATAAATATTGAATCTTGTCAGTCATTTATATGTATTAATGCTATAGATATGCTATATGATAATAGAACTTCTTTCATTTTCTGAAAAGATAACTTTTTTGCTTGTCAGATAAAACAGGCTTTCTCTGCTTCATGGGATTAAAAAAGACTTGTTAGGATTTCCCCATCCACAACTCCTCCCAAGACAGATAAAAATACTTATGGTTTTTTTTTCCCAGATTTTTGTTTCTTTTTCTGTAACTTCTCTTAAAAATACATTGAGAGCAAGGCATAGTCTGTTCATTTATTATCAAGTTACTTTCTTGCTTATATTGCCTTTCGTTTTCTGCTAGCTAGGTGGATAACAAACTATAGTAAAACACTCTAGTAAAAATAAACCATTGAAATCATAAACCTTTTCAAAATAGTTCAACAAACCTACAGTATAATGGCAATGTTAACAGTACTTTCTTGGGAAGGATGTCCTGCAATGGGTATGTCACAGCCTATAGTACCTTAATGGTCCAAAACCTTGGATGGAAGGAAGCCTCATTCTCATTATGAAGCTATGAAGCTATGGGCAATGTGGAAAGAAGTCTCATCATCATTACGAAGTTATGGGTAATATGATATTAGCAGAGGCCACTTTTTAAAATATTTCTGTACCAGGTCATCTCAGGTTTTATCTTGAACTGGTCTTGTCAATAAGTAAGCAATCAGTTATACTTCATTAATATTTAGTATAAAGGAATTCCAGCAGGCTATAGGAGTTATAATTCAGCATGAATGACTATTTTTGAAGAGAAGTTGAAGGATAAGGTATGATTTATGGGCACACTTTCTCTATCCTTCATCATATTATTGGTGTCATTCCTTGTAGCTGACCACATGTTGTTCACTACCTTTTTACCATTATTTGTACATCTTATAAATTCTCAATTTTCCTATTTTAAATAAAAATTCTTCCAGGGCACACATATATGTGCTTTAATTTTTTGTCCAATACAACTTCCTTGATCTGTGATGTGTTAAATTGCGGATCTATATTCCCACAGATGTACAGCTCTGGTGTAATTAACTAGAAAGAAGAAGGGAAGAAGAGTTTATTAAAAAGGAAGGTTGAGAAAATGATATTGGAATGAGAACTATGAAAATATGTTGGTGGTGGCATTGGAAACTTGATTATTGTTATCTGCCCTCATATGTTTGACAAATTGAAACTTAGAATGCAGGAGAGTGGGAAATAATATAGTCCTTTTGTATAATCACTTTATGTAGAAACTTGCTATGGATGCTCAGAGTGTAGTTGATTTCTATAGTAAAAGGTAATGATGGGTGAACTGAACTCATTTGACATTTGGGAATAAAAAGAAAATAAAAATTGCATTTCCTTAAGACAAACCTGACTTAAATCTCTTTATTTTATTTTTATATACTTTTATTGTAAGTTTTGGGAATCAAGAGTAAAACATGAATACAAACTAAAATACAGTAAGAAGGAGGAAATGAAGTAAAAGAAAAATGAAGTAAAAGAAAAAACTAAAGTGCAAAAGAAGAAGAAAAATAGACAAGAAAGAAAAAAGTTATAAAGAACTGCCTTCTGATCTTTACAGCAGTTACAGGTATAATCGTAGATTTATCTATTTCTCTAAAGTTACATCTAATTTCTTTGTATAATCTATCATAATTGTCAAAATCATAGGTCATACATTCATTTTTTATATATTTTGCTCAAAAAGTCCATAAGATGTTTTTAGCTAGCAATAAACATAGTTATTGTCTTTAATCAAACAGGTCAATATGAAATATCTTGGTCCTCCTACATCAATTTTTCAGATCCATACATCATGCTATTTGCATCGTGCAATGTATATATTTATCCTTTCTAAAAATTAGAATATATAGATGTGAAGATGAACTTCTAGTGTTCGTTGATCATCATGGTCATTGTTGAGATTCCTGGGAATTAGTCTAGGGATCTGGAAGGCCTCCAGATTGAAGAAGGTTGCCATGTAGGAAGTCCTTATAGTTTTTCTTTTCTAGGAATACCCAATAGAAAACTTTGGTAAATGCTTCAAGTCCAAAATCTATAACTATATCATTATACAAGATTTTTCAAAACCATCACAAACAGCAGCTTTGCAAAGACCTTTTAGTTCTCATTCTATCCTAAGTGTTTCTTGACAACAAGAAATATGTCTTTGTTTAGCTGTAAATGCCTCAGATCTTCCATGCTCATAGCTATCTCCAGAGATTATCTACCATTTTCCTGAAGCTAATGAGAGAAAATAAATCTTCATATTCAACCTTGCTCAGAGGGGAGACCACTCATTATAATTTCAGTTTTGTAATGAACATTCTTCCAGATGCTAGGAAACAAAGTGCTTTTTTTAAAAAAAAAATTTATTATTTTCAAGTATAACAAAATATAAACATAAACTTGACGCATATAAATACAAAACATCAATACACAAAAGAAAAGATACTTTACGGGTGGTCCCGGCTGCCCCCTCTCTGCTTCCCCCTCTTTCTCGTACCAAACCTTCCTCCCTCTAGACTCTCAACCACTCCACCTTCCTCCTTCCACTCCCTACTTCCCAACCTCCTTCTCAAGCACCAACCAGAAGCAGTTTGGGGTAACAGCCAGGATCATCCTCATAAATATACTTCCAGAATAATTAATAAACACATCAGTTCTTATATATTTTTATCCTTTTCCCCCCTCCCCCCCCGGACTTCCCAGAGCTAAACCCAGGAATAATTACAAAATAATTTTAATCTATCCAAAGCTATCCATTCATACAA
>NW_015387890.1:94590-127202 GCF_001527695.2 Protobothrops mucrosquamatus | reverse complement strand
GTTGCAGCACCCTCTTGGCACAGGGCGCCCCCAGAGGGCACAGAATCACCTGTGCCCAGGGCTGGAAGGGGCTGCTCTAAGACCCCAGAGATCTCTCCTCCTCCCCTGCCTGGCCCTTGCCATGCTCGGGAGAATCCCATGCCCTGAACACTTAGTTGCAGGAACACAACACGGAGACCAGAACTGCAGCGGGGGGGGGGATGAAAAGTGATGCTCCGCTGAGCTCACGTCGGAGGGGGGTCCATGGGGACTGATGGAATGGCAGAGGAGAGAAACAGCTGACACTTGAGCCATCTCCTATGTGTGCCTCGCCTCCCCCCCCCCAGGGCACATTGCAAACCCACAGTTGCACCAGGATGCTTGTTACGCAGTGTTTCTCAACCTTGACAATTTTAAGGCATGTGGACTTCAACTCCCAGAATTCCACAGCCAGCAATGCTGGCTGTGGAATTCTGGGAGTTGAAGTCCACATGCCTTAAAATTGTCAAGGTTGAGAAACACTGCTTAGGGGATCATTCTTCCCCAGAGCTCTCCTCAGGGTGCCCTAAAAGATATTTAACACACACGCACACACACAGACACAGACACACACACACACACACACACACACTGCTCCTCTCAACTGCTCTGCCAGGGCATCTTGCTCTGTCCAGCTCCAACTCTCCGGGTGATTATTCCTGTTGTTGCCTTATTGCTCTCTGCATCCTTGATGGATCCTTGCCCCAAACTAGCCAATGGCTGCAACTGATCTCCCACAGGTATTGCCCATAAGCAAGGAAGCTGCCTTCTCTCCTTCGCAGCCTCCCACTCACCTTCCCCCGCCAGTGGGGGCATCTGGAAAGAAGGTGGGAGGACAGGCAGGGGGCATCTGAAAGGGATTTACTGTCTAGTTCAGCCTTTTGGAACCACCCCAGGCTCTGCGCAGAAGCATGGTAGGTGGAGTAGCAGGCCTGCATTTGGGGGCAGTGCCCTGGCTTTGTCAGACAAGGAGATTGGGGTGGGGGCTGGGAAGGACCTACTGCCTGGGAGCCAGCAGCATCCTATGGAACAAGAGATTCCCCCCCCCCTTAAGCAGCGCATTTCCACCTGGGCTTGCTTCCATTCATGGCAGCCACAGAGTTTTCTTCTGCTCCAGACTAGCTTCCTTCCCTCCCCATCCTCCACCTCTGAACTGCAAGGCCCATCTTGGCTGCTTCACAGCTTGGTTGACCCCCTCCTCCTTCGTCCTCCCCCCCCAGTATCCCTTAATGTTGGGTACCAGACACAGGCACTTCCGGGCTAAGGCTGGGCCATTCTGGCTGCCCTAAACAGCAGGAGGAGGGAGGCTGCAGCTGAAACAGGGTGGAAGGAACATAGAACATACAATAGCAGGGCTGGGGAAGGGGGCTTGGAGGTCTTCTAGTCCAACCCCCTCCCTGAGACAGGAGATCCTAGAGCAAGGGTAGGCAACCTGGGCTCTTTTATGACTCGTGGACTTCAAGTCCCAGAATTCCTGAGCCAGCCATGCTGAGGGGAAAGGGAGAGGTTGCCAAGCTGGCTCAGGAATTCTGGGAGTTGAAGTCCACGAGTCATAAAAGAGCCAAGGTTGCCTACCCCTGTCCTAGAGCATTCCAAGTTTTCTTTGGGCTTCTTGGGATGGTTACCCATGATCATAGAAAGAAGAGTAACAGAACAGAATAACAGAGGTCCTTCAGTCCAACCCCCCCCCCACCCAAAAAAGGGGCCCTCTCTCCCCACCCCCTCTACCACCACCCCCCACCATCTTCTCTCCTTGGCAGGGATGCTTTTTCTGCAAGTCTACCTGAATTGCATGGCTGAGCCACAGGGGGGAGGGGGGGTCTCGCTGAAAGCGCTCTTGGCCGAATTGCCTGCTGGGCCTGGTGACCCCCCCCATGGCCCCTCGTTCCTTCTCTTCGCTTCCCATGTCAGTGCACTCGGTGTATGCTCTGAGGAAGAGCCAGGAACTTTAACTTTAACTTTAACTTTTCCCCTGCAGGACAGACAGCTGCGTCCAGAAGAAATTGACGGTGAGATGTTTTCCTCTTTTCTACTGTTTAGAGCGGAGATCTCCACATTGGGCCACTTTTAAGACTTGTGGATCAACTCCCAAAATTCCCCAGCCCCAAGTCTTAAAGTTGCCAAGGGTGGAGACCCCTGGTTTAGAGAGGACTGTGAAAGGGAAAGGGAGCCATTCATTCATGTTGGGGTCTCCAGTTCTCGTTTTTTCCAGTCTTTAGTTCTTTCCCACTTCTCCAGCAACTGGCAACTTAAACAAAACAAAAAAAAATCATGAAAATTCATATGCATTTATGCATGTTCTCTGTCTCTCTCTCTTTTTCACCTGTCTACCAATCTATCTTTGCGAGTGGTTATTCTGTATTTCCCACCCACAAATGTACACAGATTAGATTGTACTTTGTGTGAAAACTTGCATCCTTACATACATGCTGAGAAGTGTGAAAACTGGAGAAATAGCTTTGGGTGGCAGATTGATTTGGAAGTGGGAATTTGAACTGGCAGCAGGGAAGCATCTGCCCGGGGTGCCAGAATGAGGATCTTGGACTCTGGATTCACCAAAGGTGGTCTGTGGTCCAAGAGGCTTTCAGTTCCTAGCTGGGGGAGAGGTTCTTTGTTTAAACCAGCGCTCCCCCCCCAACCTTTCCGGCTTGCTGATCTGGTGGAGGGGGTGGGGGAGAGGGAATGGGCCCGCCGCACTCACAAGTGGACTTTTGCACATGTGTCTGCCTGCCGCTTGCATGGCCTGGTTCCAAACAGGCTGCAGCCAGGTAGTGGGCCACGGCCTGGGGGTTGGGAACCCCTGGTTTAAACCATGATCCTCTGAGATGCTTTGAGTGGAATCAGGCGTGGTTTTACCCCAAAGGTGCTTTTCCCAAAAGGCAACTGGACTTTCTTGGGTTTTTTTTCTTTGAAAACTGTTTTGTTATGACTGAGCCTCATTGTGCTAACAACGAGATGACTGCAAAGAATATAAATCCTTCCATCCTCCACCAGTCGGTTAGAAATGAAGAAATGGAGGAGAAGCAAAACATTTTCAAAGAACAAAGAAGGAAGGCCAGTTGCCTTTTGGAAAAGCATCTTTGGGACAACCATGACCTGGATGATGGAGAATCTCCACAGACATTCATGCCTGTAGCTCTTTGGGGGCCCCTGGGAATGACTGAAAAGACATTTGAGGTGTGGGGGGGGGAGTTTATCACAGCCCCTCCTTCTCTGATCCCCAAAAGGCGCCTACAGCGAAATCACGAGCTTCTTTACCCTGCTGGGGAGGACGATACGTGGTGGGTGTCTTGCTCCAACTGCCCTTTCTACCACCTTCTTTTCAGGACCCCTGTTCACCTTGCAGAGTCCACTGGCAGTTTTTGCACTTGCTCTGCATGACATTCCTGGGCTGCTGCCAAGCACCAAATTCGTCCTTTTGGGGAATTGCTCCCCCTTGGAAGATCCGGGGGAGGGTCTTGGCTTCACTGCAAGCTGATGTGAGATCTCAGAGATGGCAGGAAGTGGGGTCTGCAGGAACCCGCGTGTTGCCTATGCTGGCTTCCCAGACACTCTCTGAGCTCCGGCCAGCAGTGGGAGGCAAAGAGCCCCTCCCAGAGCCTAGAGGAGAGACCCTCCAGGGCCAGACTTTGCAGGGGGCAAGGGTGAAAGTCCTGTCCCCCCTCCTCACCTGGATTTGCCCCCACAGAGCTGCAAGAAGCCTTCAAAGAGTTTGACCGAGACCGAGACGGCTACATCAACTGCCGAGACCTGGGGAACTGCATGCGGACCATGGGTTACATGCCCACCGAGATGGAGCTGATCGAGCTGTCACAGCAGATCAACATGAACTGTGAGTGGCAGCCACCCACCCGCCTGCTGCCGCGGTGGGGGGGTGTGCTGGCCCTCCCCTGGCCACCGCCTCTCCTGATGCTGTTCTCTCTCTGGCCCAGTCCTCCTGCTCCCCCATTGCCCCAGCCTTGCACCAGGCATGATTCCTGCATGGCCACAGGTGAGATCTGCACACCTGAACGCTCAGCCATCACGTGGAGGAGGGTCGGCCTGCTACTCCACAAGAGACCACGTTTCCGAGGGTCTGCCGCCCTCCATTCCCCTGTATGGCTGCCTCAGAGGGTCCCTCGTTGTGCATCTTCACAGTTCTTTCCTCGGCCAGCTCAGCTGTTCCTGCAAGGATAGGAGGACTCCCTGGCTTCGTTCACACAATATACTCAACCTAAAGTCGAGTTAACAGAATATCGTTCCGAAACTCGCATGCAGCTTTAAGGAGGTGAACGGGTTTGCGTGAGGCACATTAAAACACTTCAATTCCTGCAGTGCACAGAAGCCCCAAAGTACCCAGTTCCTTTTTAATTATAATCACAGACTGCGAATTTTAGATGGCATCACTCAAAGCATCATTTTGAAGTCATGGGAAGGGAGCCTTTGCATTTTACTGCACTGGTAGACCTGCCACAAGTTCTGGGTTCAATTTCTGGGATTATATTATTATTATTATATACATAAAAATATGAGGTCACAGCTACTGGCTCTTCACTATAGTTCTCAAGAACCTGGGGTGACGTAATGGTATCTGTTGTTATTATTATTTTATCCTACATTTTAAGGAGAATGTAGTGCAAACAAAAGAACAACCGCAAGCTTATTCCTTTTGATAAAATCTGTTATCTGTTTTTCCTAAGTTAGGAAAAAAAATGTTACCTCTTGACCTTTTTCTTGTAATCCCAGACCCCTGTTTCTCAAACTGGAAGGTGTGGACTTCAATGCCTGGAATTCCCCACTCAGCATTCTGGGAGTTGAAGTCCACAGGACTTAAAGCATGCTGAATGGGGAATTCTGGGAACTGAAGTCCACACCTCTTCAGCTCTGAGAAACACTGCTTTAGAGTAGAGAAAGCAGAAAAATGGGTTTAAGACTGTGGAAAGAAAAGTCTTCATCCTGGTTCATCCAAGCCGGGGATAAATAAACAACAGGGCGACTGCTTTGGGAAGAAGGTTGCAGTTTATTGAAGAGCCAGAATGATGGTTTCCCTGCAAGGGAAAGAGCAGAGAAAAGAAGCGGTGAGCACGTGGGTAGTTAGGTTTTTATACCCTCTCTAGCCTTTTTGGAATAGTTTCCATGAACTTTGAGGCTATTTCCTGTGTCACGTATTCTGACCTGAGTCTGGGTGCGCCCTTTGGCCTTTGTGAACTAATCCTACCATGTCCTGTCACAGGTGGGGTATGCAGATTTTAGGTCTTTGTCTTCTTGAGCTTCTGGCTCCAACTTTCCTGATGGTTTACATTTGCATTTGTACAGGGCTGGCTTCTGCTTGGGGGAGGCAGACTTGGGGCTATCAAGGAAAAGTGGGCATGCTTTTCTGTCTCTTTAAGATCCTTGAAGGAAATATATTTTTCTGCCCTTTTTAATATTTCCTTCTCTGGGGGGGCTGACTTCCCACAAGATCTTGAAGAGCTGACCTGGAGAGGGGCTGGCTCCCCTCACTCAATCTGCTTCAGCAAAGGTTGGACCCCCCCCGGGGGCTTCTCTTTGGCCCACACTCTGAGGGGGGGGCAGACTGAGGAGCCCTTTGCAGTCTAGGGCAGGGGTAGGCAACCTTGGCTCTTTTATGACTCGTGGACTTCAACTCCCAGAATTCCTGAGCCAGCACGGATCAGCTTGGAAACCTCTCCCTTTCCCCTCAGCATAGCTGGCTGAGGAATTCTGGGAGTTGAAGTCCACGAGTCACAAAGCGGCCTAGGCCTAGGCCAGAGGTAGGCAACCTTGGCTCTTTTATGACTCGTGGACTTCAACTCCCAGAATTCCTGAGCCAGCACGGATCAGCTTGGAAACCTCTCCCTTTCCCCTCAGCATAGCTGGCTCAGGAATTCTGGGAGTTGAAGTCCACGAGTCATAAAAGAGCCAAGGTTGCCTACCCCTGGTCTAGGGGGATGAAGGTGGGGAAGGGTTCTGCTCAGCGGCTTGCGCATCCTCCCGCTCGCTCAGAGCAAGGCAAGCAGAAGGATTGTCCCCCAAGCACAGTTCCCATCGCAAGGCCAGATGGAGATGGGAATGTGACTCCCGCATGCACAATCGCCTTCTCGCTTTGCTGCATCCGTTCCCTCCAGGGTTCCCGCTGCTGCAGACCGGCCCTGCTGGGGGCACAGAAACCAGCCCCTGTTGGTTTAAATCAGTTCCAGCTGGCCTGGCAAGACTGTTCGGTTCTGGTCTTGCCCTTTCCTCCGAGAAGGGCGGCGGCCATTATTGTGCGGTGAATTAGCAGCAGCCGGGAAGCTAGAGAGTTGGAGGCTGACTTAATCAGGGGACCTGCTGTTGCCTTGAACCCCCGGATGCCTCATTCAAGACAAAGCATCACTTTGTTTTGGGAAATAAGCGACTCTTTGGAAGTTATGAAAAAGAAGAAAATGACACCCTTGTGTGTGTGTGTCCAGTCAGGCTGCCATCTTGAAATGTAAGGAAAAAAGAGAATCCTGTGCCAAGAGCTGCAGTGGTCCCCAGGCAATGGCTGTGCTTGCCTGTATGTCTGTGTGTGTGTGTGTGTGTGTGTGTGTGTTTGCGTGCGTGCACATGTATGCATGTATAAACCTGAATATCAAGGCTGAGCCGATCTACTCCTGCCCCATTTATGCCCTCTTGGTCACCAAGCCCTGCGCTCTGCCCTGTTAGCAGCTCTTTTTATACCAAGCATAGAGTTAAAGGACTGGAAGGGAACTTGGAGTTCTTCTAGTCCAACCCCTGCTCAGGACAGCACTCTTCATACCATCTTGGACAAATAGTTATCCAATCTTTTCTTGAAAACCTTAGCGATCAGCTATTAAAAAAAAAAAAGGCAACCAGTGCTGTAGACAGACTTTAACTCAGTGTTTCTCAACTTTGGCAACTTTGGACTTCAGCTCCCAGATTTCATGGGAGACTGGGGAATTCTGGGAGTTAAAGTCCATAGATCTTAAAGTGGCCACGGTTGAGAAACATTGTTCTGCCTGTTTGTCAAGTATTTATGAGGATATTTCCAGTCTCGCTGGAGAAAAATGTTTTCCACACTTTGTTAAGGGAGGCCACGCCAGGGTTCCTCGTGTCTGTAATAGCCGCAAATGTTCTGTAAATCCCCATCCTGGGAATATTTTGGGTCAGGAGTCAGTCTGAACACAGATCTGCTTGCTTTTATTCCATGCCAAGCTGTGAACATACATCAGCCTCGATTTATCCCACTGAACTGGTGTGCCGAGAACGTCGGTTGCATAAAAGTGTGCAGTGTCAGACAGAAAAAAGGATGCCAAGTCTATTTAAATTAGGAAATTCAGACTGAAAATATAATCACGAGAAGTAGCAGATCCTTGCAATTTCAGGTCTACAGCTCATGGGTTTATTTTAAGTGCACATTTGTGCTGTGACATCCTGACATGAACTCATAATAAGCCTTTTACACACTTCAGTAGGAAGCTTGCATTTGAAAATACTTATTTTTCTTCTGTACATGCAGTCTCCATTGCCTCCTCCAGCAGGTGCAAAACAGTGGGGGAGGGGGAGGCGGTGGGTGGCATCCCTGGCTGGCATGGGGGGGTCTTCTCCTTTTGAGATGTCAATTGTTTCTGTGCCCTTTTAGGCACAGATCCAGCTGCATGGAGTCCCCCAGCGCATGCTGCCTTCTCAACCCGGTGTGGGGCCACCTGGGCTCATTCCCTGGCGTCCAGACGGTGTGGCCGGAGTCTGGGCTCGGATGGGGGTGCTCGGCTGTAACCGCCTTCTGCACATTCTCCCTCCTTCTGTCCTCAGTGGGCGGCCATGTAGACTTTGACGACTTTGTGGAACTGATGGGGCCCAAGCTGCTGGCAGAGACGGCCGACATGATTGGGGTGAAGGAGCTGCGGGACGCCTTCAAGGAGGTGAGAAACCAGTTTGCGCTGTCACCCGTTCCAAAATCTGCCTTGTGGTTGTTGGTTTTTTTGCCTTCCTCCCAGAGGGAGGCTTGTGTTGTTCTGCCTTTTTCTTGGGAGAGCTCAAAAGTCTCTTTCCCGATTCTGTTGGTGGTTTTTTCCCCCCTTACTTGATGGTTGGACATTCTGGTGCTGCTGCTACTGTTCTTCTCGTTTTCTTTTCCATCGCTGCTTCCTCCCTAGTTGGAGTAGGTGTGCTTCAGACTGAGTCTCCAGAAGTGCTTTGTGGCACGTGGAATATGCAAGTCACACCTGTCTGCAGCTCTTGAGAACAGGGGGTTGATAGAAATTGCTGGAGACAGGTGTCAGGTTCACTTTCCTGCACACGCCAAAACACTTTCTGGAGGCCATGGCTCAAGAGCTACGCAGTCCTGCTTTCTAGCTGCCAAAGTTGTGGCTCTGAAGATAAGGAGAATTCCCTCCTAATCCTCCCACTGGGAATGGCTTCATCTTGATTCTTCTTGTGAATTGCAAGTGCAATTCACACTTGCATTTAATTGCACTTGATGCTGCTATTGGCCAAGGGCTTTCAAGGGAAACTCTCAAAGCGCTGAGATGTAAAACCAAAGCGTTGCCACGCAACGGGCTAGGTTGGCTCAAGGTGCAGCTTTGAGAGGTCCACGGAAAGCCTTTGGGAAGCCACCAACTCTGTGGTTCCCCCTGGTGTGCTTTGTGCAGTTTGACACCAACGGAGACGGGGAAATCAGCACCAATGAACTGCGAGAAGCTATGAAGAAGCTCCTCGGACAGCAGGTGGGACACCGAGACATTGAGGACATCATACGGGATGTTGATCTGAACGGAGATGGGCGAGTGGACTTTGAAGGTGAGCAGAGGGATGGCCTGTCCATTGGCCACAGGGAGGGAAGCAGCCACGGAGCTGGCTGGGAGACGTGGCTGTTTGGGGAAGGGTGTAAGGACCCACTTCAACCCCACATCTTAAGAAAGCAGAACTCTTGGAAACAATTTCTTCCAACAGGAACTTTTATTAAGAGTAGTTGATAGCAGGCATAATAGACATGATCTGAGGGATTCTTTACAGATCGATACTTTAAAGGGTCCCTAAGCAAACCCCATCCCACAGTTCATCCGGACGGTTCAGACCGGCCAATCCCCAGGTGTTAAGTCCATCGTGGGAAAGGGAAGATAACATCGGTCCTTCTACGTTTGTAGTATGGTGTTCCACAGCTCTTCACACTTCCTTTTGAGACCGGAGAAATAAGCCAGGTTCCAAATGTTTGTACTTCTTTCCCCCCCCCACTCTTTTTTTTCCCCTAACTGCCAGATTAGGGAGAAGAAAGTTCAGAGAGATGCATAGTGCAGGGGGCAATTTGTTACATTGTAATGGGCAGCAGACCCAGCGGCAATAAACAAAAGGTTACATTGGAGCGAATAGAGGAAGTGAAAGTCATAACCCTGCATGCATATCCCCCCTCCCCCTTGGGAGTATGGCAGAATCCAGGGGAAGGTGAGATTTGGTTTTAGATCAGAGGAGATAGATAGAAAGGAAATATAAATGGATTCTGACCAAGGGTCTCTTCCCTGTTTACTGCACCATGTAGAGACGTTTAAGAGACACCTAATAAAGGCTCAGCATGAGTCTACGGACCTCACAACTCTCATGACTAACCTCAGCCAGCTGTTGTGAAAATGGCAGGGGTGATCTGTACACACACACACACACACACGCCTGAAGGAGAGCAGAAAGGGGCCTCTGGTCAGCTACCACCCCTCACCCCTGACTTTCGTAGGTTACAAAAAGGAAACTGCCCTGGCTGTAAGAGGCTTCTGCACCTATTGCAGCCAAGAGTTCAGGAGACTCAGAGCCAGGTGTTGGGGGGGATTCTTCTCACCCCCCAACTCAAATGGGTCTCCAGACACAAACCTGGATGTTCTACCATTTCTGGTTTGGGGCAGCCAGGCGAAAAGAAAATATGCTTTCCTGGCCAATGTGGGGGATCAGAAGGACTGCTAAAACCCCCTGTGGGAAATGCTCTCAAGATGCCTTCTGACCTGCTAATACAGTTACTTGCAGCATTTCCAGCCCACCTTGAAACAACTCCTAGAATCCTTAATCATGAACATAATATAATTCTTAAATTTAAGGTGGACTTTTTATTTAGAAAGCAAAAAAAAAATAAATGGCAGATTTCCCATCCCCCAGCACCATCTCCAATTATACAGAATACAGAATGTCAGAGTTGGGAGGACTTTTAGTCCAACCCCCTGCTCAAGCAGGACACCCTAGACCAGGGGTAGGCAACCTTGGCTCTTTTATGACTCGTGGACTTCAACTCCCAGAATTCCTGAGCCAGCATGGCTCAGCTTGGAAACCTCTCCCTTTCCCCTCAGCATGGCTGGCTCAGGAATTCTGGGAGTTGAAGTCCACGAGTCATAAAAGAGCCAAGGTTGCCTACCCCTGCCCTAGACCATTTCAAGACAGGTGGCTGTCCAATCTCTTCTTAAAAGCCTCCAGTGATGGAGCAGCCCCGACTTCTGGGAGCAAGTCGTTCCACTGGTTAATTGTTCTCAGTGTTAGGAAATTGGGGCTGAGAAATTGAAGAAATTCTGAACTGAACATGGGGAAGTTAGGAAAGAGCTATTAAAGAGAGAAGAAGGAAGGAAGGAAAGGGGAGGGGAGGGAGGGAGGGAAAGGAAGGGGAAGGCAGGGGAGGAGAGGGAAGGGCTGTTTAGAATGGACAGAAAGAAGCAGGAGAAGCTTGAGTTAGTACAAGAAAGAACAGCCAGATAGCTGAACAGGCTTCCAAGATTATGTTATTTAATCCCATATCCCACGATAGTACAGAAGCATCCATTTATTGATATAATCTCTTTTTTCAATTATTTTGCAGTTATGTTGGCCATCCAGAGTCCATTTTTGTTGGGCAGCTAGAATCAAATCAATGCAATAAATGCATGAATTCCTGGGATCCCCCCTCCCCCCTGTCAATTTCTTGACCTGACCTGACATCCATCTTGAAGGCCTGCCCAGGTTTCTATCTGTCCCTTCTTGTACTAAGCAAAGTCAAGGTTAACTAGTTTGAGTTTCTTTTCCCTGCTTCCTTCTATCTCTGAGCACATAACTGCTTTTCCAGGTCTTCCTTGGATGTCTTTTGTCATACCTTCCCCTAAATTCCTTTACAGAAACACTCTCTGTTTCCAGAAAACTGTGTAAATCTGAATCGGCAATGAGATTTAAATCGGTGTTTTTTCAAAGCTGGCAACGTTAAAACGTCAAAGCTGACTGGGAAATTCTGGGAGTTGGGAGTCCACACATCGTAACATTGCCAACTATGAAAAACACGGGTCTAGAAGGAGCCTGGGTCAGTGGGAGAAGGCCCTGTGCAGCACTGTGTTATGGTTCCGGCTAATGAAACACTTCAAAGAACTTCCAGGCATTGATTTTCCCAAAAGTAATTTATTGTTACAAAATGTCGGCACAGGCATAAGGGAAGGTTGATGCTAAGATCTGAAATTCTCTTCCTCTGAGCAGTTAAATTAGCATGTTCCCTCCCTAAATTAGCTGTCATATATCACGTTATCCAATTAGTGTGAAGGTCAAAGGTTTCCTTCCTCTTTCTTTCCTGGGCTTTCCCCCCCACCCACTTCTGCTCCACATTAACCCTAAAAATACCAAACAGTTCTGCATATTGTCAAAGCAAAAATATACAGTATTTGCAGCGTTGACACACTGTCTCACTGCCTCCATCCCTTTTCTACAGAGTTTGTCAGGATGATGTCTCGCTGAAGACGGCTCTCGAGCTGAGCAGTGACCCAGCCCCAGAGGGTAGAAAAGGGCCTGTGTGGCGTGCCATGCCCTGAGCTCCTATGCAATGCCGGCTGCCCCACCGACGGTGTGCTGCGGTGACCTGCCTCCTACTCCACCTGGCCTGATGCTCCTTCCCTCCCCACACTGTGAACGACTTGGGGTCTCCTGCATCCGAAGCGCTGCCAGGGGGAGGCAACCTCATGGGGGGGCAGCGGTGCCTGTGCCCGAAGCAGCCACGGAGGGCTGGATGTCATAGAGGTCTCCTTTTCCAACGCCTTGCCTGCTTTTGTTCTTCCAGCCAACCCTGCAAAGCGATGAGAAAGAGGGGGGTCCCTGAATGCGGGGAGGCCCCGGGACCAGTGCCTGACATAGACTGTGCTCTGCACTTCTGTTCCTTGGCCAAGGCGCCTCGTGCGAATGCCCCCTTCCGTCTCCTCTGTGTTGCCTTGATTTTTGCCTCTGGAAATTTTTCTTCTGTCTCCCTACGGTCACGTTAAGGGGTGCCGATATATGTTTGTGCAGAAAAACAAAGAAATAATATTGAGCAAATACTCTCCATGAGGCTGGCTCTTATTTGCCAGGGGATGAGGGGGCCGTTGTGGGGCAACTGGGGGTCAAGGCCCACAACTCTGTTATGAGGGGCTACTAAGAGCCCCTAAAAGACTGGAGCTTAGAATAGAATAGAATTTTTATTGTCCAAGTGTGATCGGACACACAAGGAATTTGTCTCCGGTGCATAACCTCTCAGTGTACATACAAGCAAGAAGTGATGAATCACGATCATAATCATAAAATACAATAATCATAAATCATAAGATACAACACAGTGATAGTCTATATCTGTGGTGGCGAACCTATAGCACGCGTGCCACAGGTGGCACACCATCGCCCCAGTCCTAGGCCTTCAGCTGGGTTTTATAAAAACTTTTCACTTTAGGCCTCCACTGCCATGTGCAAAAAAAAAAAAAGGTTCATTCAATCAATCAATTTCAACTTCTCATGGGGGGGGGGAGGAAGATCTCGCAAAGTTGGAATTGATTGATTGAACTTTTTAGTCCCACCCAGTCTGCCGTTACCACCGCAGCCATGCCCACCCAATGGGCCATGCCCACCCGGCACCTGACGATACATAAGTGGGTTTTGGGTTGCAGTTTGGGCACTCGGTCTCTAAAACGTTTGCCATCACTGGTCTATATAATAGGATAACATAATAGGATAATATTCAATAATAAACAAAGACAGTTGTAGCAGGGTTGAACTGAGGAGTCCTTGATGATCTCTGAACTTGATTGATTTCTTGCAAACGTTTTATGATCTAAACTAGGTAACATCATCAGGGCTAGCCTAGCACTGACCTACACTGATGACATTATCTACTTTGGGTAATGAAACATCTGCCAGAAAACAACCAAGCTCAGAGAGCACCAAGGACCCCTCAAAGCTGGAGCTGGCAATCATTGTCCATTGTCACGGTCACCTTGCCATAACGAAGGCAACCCCTTTTCAAGGGGAAGGGGCCAGCACTGCATGGTCCACCACCAGAGGCCACCTGTAAACATTGCAGCTCTGCAGCATGGATATAATTGTCCCTTTGCTCTTCTTGATACTGTTGGAGGCATCCCACATTTTATGCTGGCACAACGCTGCAGACTGCCCTTGCCTTAGGAGACAAGTAATATTTGCCTGGTTTACTCTAGCCTAGTGTTATTCAACCTTGGCGACTTAATCTGTGGACTTCCAATTCCCAGAATTCCCTAGCCATCATGCTGGCTGTGGAATATTGGGAGTTGAAATCCACACATATTAAAATGGCCAAGGTTGAGAAACCCTGCTCTAGACCCCCTATACTTCACTAGCAAGAAAGAATGGCTCTTTGGGCCTGACTGTCCACCAGTGTCCAGTCTCAGCTGCTCCGGTGTCTTCTTGAAGCTCCAAACTTGCTGCTTTTCTCCATCCCCCCCCCCAATGGCTCAGAGCAGTGGTGGGATTCAAATAGGTGAACAACCGGTTCTCTATGTGGATGCCACTTCCGGAAGTCCGTTCTGGGCCTGGGCCACAAAAAATTAGCTACTGGTTCTGCCAAAGGGGTGCGAACTGGCTGAATCCCACCACTGGCTCAGAGGAAACAACGGAAGGCAACCCCTTGCCCACAGGTCCAGGGGTACCCCTGGTTCTGCCCAGCCCCCCTCCACATGGCCTTCCGCTTCCTTCTTTTGCAAGAAGTCAAGGGGGGGGGAGCTGAAGCTGGCAGGAGGCTCAGCCCAGCCTGGTCTCTGGATGTCAGCCAGGTTGGCCTCCTGGATTGCTGAGGAGACTCAAGTGTACAGTTTGGACGCACTTTGCCAATTTGCATCCGGTCACATGCATTACGCCAGCTGGTCTGCAAACAAACAATCTCACTCAAGAAGCCACATTGTGAGTCAATGCCCTATCAACACCCCACACTCATCCTCTGGTCGTCCAAGTCAAAGGCTCTTGCTCGAATTTTGTGTGGCCTTTTATTCTACACAGATGGAACGTCTGCAGGTTAAGGTATAAAAAGGTCAAGATGGCGGCTGCAGCCCCACAGTTGAATATTTCTTATTCAAGAAATATGTACATTGCTGCCATTTTGACCTGAATCCAGAAATGCCAGCTGCTGAAGGATGGCCAGCCTCTCACCTGACTGGGCTGGCCATTAATCTGAGCCAGCTGGGCGCCAAGCCCTCGAGACACACGCAGTGCACGGGAAAGCAGGCGGAGATTTGATGACGGTGTTGTGACTGCCATCTTGACCTTTTGACCAAATACTGCAGACATCCTGAAATAGAGCCTTTTTGGTGGCTCCAAAATGGAGCCTTTTATGCAGATGGGACACGGTCAGCCAATGTGGCTGCAGCAACTGGGCGCTTTTGAGCCCTTGTGCTCAGAATGGCAGGCAACACACCTAGTGCATTAAAGAATCAAAACAGGCTTTTACAGACAGGCAAAAATTAAATTCAGTGAGGGGCAGCATCTTAAATAGCCAACCAGGCTGATATCTAGCGAGGGTAGGTATACCAGGAAATCCACATTTGGTGCTAAGAAAACATGGTGGGTCATGCATCTATGAAGCGGGCAGGAGCACGGGAGACTGTGTCTTTATAAAAAGCTTGCACATGCACAAACACACACATCCCTATTATGTGCTCGTGGATGTTTCACTATATTGTCTGCATAGGCCCTTCAGCATAGACCAAGCACATTAAGTGAAATATTAATAGAGATTCACAATGCAATCAGCAGGAATACCCTTCGTCTTGATGACTAAATACAAAACTAAACACTGAAATCACTTAGTACAACACAACATGATTAATATAGAACAGTGTTTCTCGACCTCAGCAACTTTCGGATGCATGGATTTCAGTTCCCAGAATTCCCTAGCCAACACATGCCAGCTGAGGGATTCTGGGAGTAGGTGCACCCTACTTAAAAGTGGCCCAGTTTGAGAAACAGAGTTAGATAAACACTGAAGTGGTTTAGAAGAGAAGGACATTCCATGGCAGAATTTGGTGACTGTTCGCTGAGAAGTAAAGGGGGGGATGGGAGGCTTTGATGGCGTTGCCATTGAATAGTCCTCCTTTGCCTCCGGGAGGCTCAGCCAAGGGGGTGACTACCATTCGTGTCTCACATGCCTACAGAAGGAAAATCACAGCTTGTAGAGAGGTGGCTGTAAAGAAACCTGGTAGTCCCTGCACACATGCTAAACTGGAGTCATAATTGCAGGCTAAGAGAACATGGCTGCATTCAAGTTGTGTGCTAGACCAGGGGTCCTCGACCTTGGCAACTTTAAGACTTGCGGACTTCAACTCCCAGAATTCCTCAGCCAGCTTTGAATTCTGGGAGTTGAAGTCCGCAAGTCTTAAAGTTGCCAAGGTCGAGGACCCCTGTGCTAGACCCATCAATAAGCAGATTATAGTTTCACGGGAAGGTCTGGTTTCCACAACAGGCTGAACCGCAAGGATGCACAAACCATTGGCTTCTTCTCCCACATTGTGTGGACCGCACTTGCCCTAACAAAAGTCCAGAATGGACTGTCCCGCTCTCAGCCCTGGTGGCTTGGCCTTGTCCCTCAGCACTTCTCATTAAATCTTGGAGGGGTGGGTGGGGGGTGTCAGGATCCAGTCCTTCCGCCCTCCTGCTCCTCCTGTAAGAGGGGCTCTCCTGCTTCTCTCGTTCTCTGCCGAACAACACTCGTGGAGGCAGGGGGAGGATTGAGGGGGGAGTAGTTTTCATGTACAGACGGATTTGGGGATTAAGTCTTCAATCTAATAATCTCATTGAAGAGATTACTCCTTTCATCTCCCAGCCAGCCCAGAGGGGGCTCCCAACAGAGCAGCTTCGTTGGTCAGCATCTCGGCCCTTTGGGACAGCTGTTTTTCTGGCATGAGACATCTGGGAGAGGAACTGGACCTCCCTCTCTCTGCAGGAGCCTTTCCAGCCTCATGTACTCCGGGAGTCTAGGAACCGTCCTGAAGCCTTTCCGGTTAGGAAGCCTCAAAGAGGAGGCAGAGGGCAGATGGTGCTTGGAAAGACTCCATGCAAGGTTGAAGTGCAGCTCACTCCTCTCTACCAATAAAGGAGAATATTGGTAGCTCAGGGTTGAAATGAGGGGTCCTTCGTGGCCGTTTTCTTGCAGACTTTTCATTACCCAACTAGGTAACATCATTAGCACCGAATATGTCACCTAGTTGGGTAATGAAACTTTTGCAAGAAAACATCCAGACTTAGAGAGCAGTGTAGAAGGAAAAGTCTTCATCAGGGTTCAGTCCAAGCCGGGAATAAACAACATGGTGACTGCTTTAGAAAGAAGGTTGCAGTTTATTGAAGAGGAGAGCCAGACAGAAAGATGGCTCTGGAAGAAAAGAGAGTGAGCACATGTAGTAGGGAGTGGGTTTTATACCCTCTTGGGCTTTTGTTTGGAGTTGTTTCCTGTTCCTGTTTGAGGCTTTGTATTTCCTGTGTCATGTACTTTGACCTGTGTGAGTGTGCCCCTTTGACCTGTGTGAGTGTGCCCCTTTGGCATGTGTGGGTTAATCCTATTATGCCCTGTCTTAGAGTTCGGGTGGGGTATGAAGATTTTAAGGGTCTTTGTCTTCCTAAGCTTCTAGTTGGAGGGCTCCAACCTTCCTGAATGGATTATCACATCTGCATTTCTACAGAGCTGGTTTCTGCTGGGGGGGGGGAGATTTGGGGCTATTAAGAAAAACTGGGCATGCTTTTCTGCCTCTTTAAGATTCTTTGAGGAAATATAATATTCTGCCCTTTTAATATTTCCTTCTCTGGCGGGGGGGGGGCTGACTTCCCACAGCAACAAAGACCCTCCCACTGGCCAAATTGCTCTTAGACAGCAGCATCACCAAACAGCCAGGTCTCTCAGCTGGTCCTCATTTGCCCTCGCTTTGCTCGGGAAGAGAAAGTACCCTGAAATGCTTGGGATTAGAACCCCAATTCCAGACCTTCCAAGGTGGAGCAGCTGCAGGCAGCCATCTCCAGAATGCAGCATTCAGAAAGACAAGGGGCCAGGAAGGAATGTGGTCATGGACATAAAATGATATATCTGCCACGGGGAGAGATTTTTAAGCAGCATAAACTTTTGATTTTGAACACTATTAGCGTTGGTGGAAACTGCCATAAAGAGCTGAAGTTAGGAGCCACTTGCAGTTTCCCAGTTGCCAAAGAATGAACTATATTTGATATAGTAGAATTATATTTGATAAAGTAGATCACAACCTACTACTTGATAAGATAGAAAAATATGGGTTAGACAGCATCACCACCAGATGGATTTGTAGCTGGCTGACCGGTCGTACTCAGCGTGTGGTCCTTAATGGAACTGCATCTACATGGAGGGAAGTGTGTAGTAGGGTGCCCCAGGGCTCTGTTCTGGGCCCAGTGCTCTTCAACATCTTCATCAACGATCTGGACGAGGGGATAGATGGGGAACTCATCAAATTTGCAGATGACACCAAGCTGGCAGGAATAGCCAACACTCCAGAAGACAGGCTTAAGATACAGGAGGATCTGGACAGACTTGAACACTGGGCGCTATCTAACAAAATGAAATTCAATGGTGAAAAAAGTAATGGGTGGAAACTGATCAAGGAGAGAAGCAACCTAGAACTAAGGAGAAACTTCCTGACAGTTAGAACAATTAACCAATGGAACAACCTGCCTCCAGAAGCGGTGAATGCTCCAACACTGGAAATTTTTAAGAAGAGACTGGACAGCCATTTGTCTGAAATGGTGTAGGGTTCCTGCCTGGGCAAGGGGTTGGACTCGATGACCTCCAAGGTCCCTTCCAACTTTATTATTATTATTATTATTATTATTATTATTATTATTATTATTATTATTATTATTATTATTATTATAGATTTTGCGCCCCACACACTGCACTGTGTGTCACATAAACCACCCCCTTCCAGTCTCCTTTGCTTCATAAATTGAAACATGGCGATTCTATTCCTCTCCATTGGGTGGACCAAACCTAGTTGAGGCTCATTTACAATGATGACAGATGATGCTCATTAATCTCCTATGATTTGGCACTTAGCTTAAGATCTGATTAGTCCAGATCAGCAATCCTTCTTCAAAGTATTTAAATGCAACTGAGAGCACATTGTTGGAGATGAACTGGAAACAAAGGGCTGCGTTTCCTCAAAGGGCTGCATCACTTTGCAGCCTAAACCAGGATTTTTTCTGCCCTTCCAAAGTAGGAGCAGAGCAAACCCAGCACACTGGTGAAGTGTAGCAGGCATTTCTCTATGGATAACTGTAGTTATTATACCCATCTATTCTCAGCCTGGATTTGCCCAACCTGCTTGTCGGGGCTAAACAGGCAGTTTGTGATAAGCTTGCTTGTTGTTCCTGCATATTGGGTGGGCCATCTCTTCAAACCATGATAAACAATGATCTGTAAGATCCCTTCCAACTAGATCAGGGGTCTCCCAACTTGGCAACTTTAAGACTGTGGACTTCAATTCCCAGAATTCCCTAGGCAGCCATGCCAGCTGGGGTATTCTGGGAGTTGAAGTCCACAAGTCTTAAAGTTGCCAAGTTGGGAGACCCCTGATCTGGATGTTCCACTGGCCTACTGGTAGGGTTGCCAGGTCTGCTTCCAAAAAATAGCGGACAAGTGGGGTGGTGGTGGTTAAGTAGTAAAAAAAGTAGACTGTACAGCTTTAGATTACGTACCATTTCATCATAAAGCTTTTGAATAAAAAAATGTCCACTATTTTGTGAAAAAAAATAGTGAACATAATGTGAAAAAAGTGGACTGTCCACTCAAATAGTGGACACCTGGCAACCCTACTTACTGGGTTGAGTGTAACATGTTCTGTAATCATGGCGGTTGTGTTTTGGTAATCAGTGTTGAGGACTTAGAGGGATGTATGAAACTGGCCAGAACTTTCTGTCAAGGATGGACACAGGCACAGAAAGGCTCGGTTGGTGATGTTGAGGTTGGGCTCCAACACTATTTTCTTGTGGCCTTTCGTTCAACCTCCATACATTTTTCCTGCTGCCAGCAGCATTTTGCCAGAAAAAGGAACTGAAACGTGGAAGAATTCAGGAAAGATATGTTTATTTTAAACATTTCTATGCCATTGTTCCATTTTAACTCATGATAGGGCAGAACAGAGAGCAAGGTAACAGACACAACTCCTACCCACCCCCGGATCCTGCCAGGCAAAGAGCCAAAAAAAGTGACCCATGTCATGATGTCCTTGTGCAAGAGGCAGACTGTGCCACTGACACGAGTGATGCATGTTAGGCAATTGGCATCCTTTGTGTGAAGACATGGCTTCCCACGGACACTTGTGCCAGAATGGATTCGGCCAACGGAAGTTGAGCTGTTTTCACTTCCTTCCTCCACTTACCTCTCTATGCCCTGTGGAGTGGACTTACTCTTTAGCAGACAATCGGACAAGCGCAGTGTTCCTGTGGCAGAACGAGGAGCTGAGAAGGTTGGCCGTGTCAGCCTGAAGAGGCCGTTTCTGCAGAATGCAGAGAGTTCAATTTCTCTGCAAGAGGAAAATCACCAGCCAGGAGCCTGTTGAGACTGAGGGCCCTTCCAGATGAGGGCTGGATCTGGCAGCCACCATTTCAACCTCTCCCCACCCCCAGGAGATGGCATCATTACTGGCATTTTGCATAAACAATTTCTTCTCATTTTCTTCTTCTCAGAACAATCTTGACAACATTTCCTCAAAGTCCTCTTCCTTTCTCTGGATGGGGTGTGGAGCGGCTGTATTGTCCTGCAGGCCACTCAGCTCCCAACAGCAGCTTCTGGCCTTAGTCAAGAACTAAAGCGAGCTTCAGAGGGGTACAAAGCAGAAAATTGTACAGTGCTATATAAAAGAAAATATGTTTCCTTTTTTTGAAAAAGGCAAAAGGAGAATAGATTTCAGGATTAGAATAGAATAGAGCTGGGAGGGACCTTGGAGGTCTGCTAGTCCAGCCCCCCGCTTAAGCAGGAGAACCTATATCAGATAAGTGACTGTTCAGTCTCTTCTTAAAAATCTCCAGTGATGGAGCGCCCACAATTTCTGGTGACAAGCTGTTCCACTGGTTAATTGTCCTGTCAGGAAGTTTCTCCTTAATTCCAGGTTGCTTCTCTCCTTGATTAGTTTCCATCCGTTGTTTCTCATCCTTCCTTCTGGTGCTCTGGTGAATAACATGACCCCCTCTTCCTTGTGGCAGCCCCTCAAATACTGAAATGCTGCTATCATGTCTCCCCTATTTCTTCTTTTCTTTAGACTAGCTAGACCCAAGTCCCGTACACATTCTTCGTATGTTTTAGCCTCCAGGCCTTTGATCATCTTAGTTGCTCTTCCCTGAATTTTTTCCAAACTCTCAGCATCCTTTTTGTGATATGGTGATCAAAACTGGATGAACCAGGATGGGGCAACACTTCTGATTAACAGCAGATGGTGCCTGGATGACAGTTCCCCCAATTTAAATACTACATCCTCATAATGTTCCAATTTCTAAGACAGTGGTTCTCAACCTGTGGGTCGGGACCCCATTTGGGGTCGATCGACCATTTCATGGGGGTCGCCAAGCAAGGCTGTCCGCCATTTTTTTTGTCCGCCATTTTTTCCCCTTTTCTGGCGGGTGCCTTACCTCCCTTGGGCTGGGCCAGCTGGTGGTCGGCCTGCTCCGTCTCTGCCGCTTGCCAGCTACACCTCGGCCGGCGCAGGGGGCGGAACCACGCATGCGCGGCGCTCCCGGGCAGGGAAAGACCTCGACTTACGACCGGTTGGGTAGTCCTCGACTTACGACCGGTTTAGTCCTCGACTTACGACCGGTTTAGTCCTCGACTTATGACCGGTTTAGTCCTCGACTTACGACCGGTTGGGGTTGCGGCATTAAAAAGGTTGAGAACCACTGTTCTAAGAAGTGGAATTAGAAGGATTTTGATACAGAAATAATCTTAGTCATAATCTTTCTCCTTTTGATTTTTTTTTAAAAGGGCAATCAGAGCATTTAAATTATATTCGGGTCTTGTGGTTCACTCTAATATTTCAGAAGTCCAAACCTCCAGTAAATAATGGGTTAATTGCTTTTAAGTTGGTGCAGATCTTTTTTAAAAATGAGTATCACGTGGTGCTACGTGTACATGAGGAAGGGGCTGACAGAGCTAGGAGCTGAGTCCAGAGACTTGGGCAGGGGGTGGATTAGAAGACCTCCAGGGTCCCTTCCAGCCCTTTGATTCTACCTTTCTTTGTTTTACTGTGCAACCACAGTGAAGCCTGCTGGATAGTGTAGTCTTCCTTTCCCTTTTGACGCCTTGTAGATGGGCTGTACTGATGTTGTTTCCAGCCTTCGTGGCTATGTTGAAACCCACAAGTTAAGGATCATCAGAGTGGTTTTTTTGTACTGCTCACGCTGCATCTGGACTCTGTACAGATCTGGCTCTAGGCTAGAGTGTGCACAGAAGAAAGTAAAGAGTATGTAAACCAAGTCCCCTTACAATCAGTGGAAAAAAGCTGAAGAAATGTAGAACATAGCTTCATAGGAAGAAAGGAATCTTGGAAATCTTGTACTGCAGTCTCCTGCTCAAGGCAGGAGCTTTATACCATCCCAGTCAAATGGTTATCCAGATTATCTCCTTAAATTGGAGAAAGGAAGGAGAGACATACAAGTAGCCTTCAAGAAATGCCGTCTTGCCGAAGTCGGAACAAACTTGCTCTGCTGCTCCAAACTAGAGAGAGAGGAGACGGAAGATGCCTGAATGTCAGGAAACTCCCCAAGAAAACGATCTCTTTGGCAGATGATTCGGAGGCTCTCCTTTGGTGGAAGGAGTTCTTCTATGGTAGATCTTCTAAGGTGGGACGCTATATTGTACCACTGTCCGAATTTGCAGGCCTTGCACCAAGCACTGGGCTGGGGCTAGGTAGCAGTGGCATCTCAAGTCCCTTCTACTTCTGTAATCTGATGATGAGGCTGGTTTAAAAACTGCCACGGGAGGAATTCTGAGCACGATTCTTGCAGGTGAACAGCTCCACCTAGTGCCTCCATCTAACTGCCTAACTGCTTTCATGAATACGTCTGACTGCTCAGAGCAGTTCAACTGGGGAAACTCGGCTTTTAAAGATGCTGTTTAAATGCCAAAGTAAACCTGCCAGAGACCAAAGACCTGTCTCAGCTTTGGCCAAGGTGTTGAGGTCTCCTGAAAGAGCACAGAGGGACAGCCCTCGCGTAAGAGGGTCACATCTTCGGAGAGTCCGGCTGCAGCTGTCAGATGTTCTTGGAAGTGTCCAGAAACTTCTTCTGTTTGAAGAAACCATGAAAGAATGAGAGCCAGCAGGAACAAAAATGGAAAAGAGGCAATGCTTTTCTGTTGCCAGGATAGATGCAAAAGAGTGAAGCCTGTCCAGCAAAATAAGTGGAAGGAGCCCTCTGCTACCATCTCCCCCATTGAAAAACTTGCAGAACAATTGAGAGAAAGATAAGATAAGATAAGTTAAGTTAAGATAAGATGATAAGCTAAGATGATAAGCTAAACTAAGCTAAGCTAAGCTAAACTAAGCTAAGCTAAGATAAGCTAAGATGATAAGATAAGATAAGATAAGATAAGATAAGATAAGATAAGATAAGATAAGATAAGATAAGATAAGATAAGATAAGATAAGATAAGATAAGATGATAACCTTTATTGTCATTTTTTTATTGTGGGCACAACAGCACACATCAAAAATGAAATTTAGTTGCCCGCTCTCAAAGTGAAACACATACATGACGCACACCTAAACATACTATGAACAACATATGCATAGACCCACATCCCTACATATACGTAGCAAATAAATATTAAATATTGTCCATCTTGAATATATAACGGAAGGAGGAAGCTTGAGAGTTCGCAAAGTTAATGCTGTATGGAACAAAACTGTGGCTGAATCTGGATGTTCTGCTACGGATACCACGAAGCCCCCTCCTCCCAGAAGGTAACAAGGAAAACAGGTTGTGAAGAGGATGTGTAGTGTTCCAGATAATCTTACGGACCCTGCTCAAACAACGCTTCTGTGCTATGTCCTGGGTGGGAGGGAGGGAACTGCCAATGATCTTTTTGGCCATTTTCACCACTCTCTGCACCGCTTTAATGCCAAAGCTTTAACTTAGCTCTGAAGATGGTTCTTCTTTGACACTGTCATTCTCTTCAGGATCTGTTAATTCAAAAGACTGATGTTCATCTTAATGGCACAATGAGGCTAATATCTGAATCCCCAAACCCACACCACTCTCCTGGCTCCATGTTCTTTCTAACATGGCCCCTCTTCAGGCGACAAAAACAGACAGCTTGAAAGAAGAATAAGATCAACAGGCCATCATATCCTAGAGATCTACTGATACATAAAATATTAGACTCTCGACTTTCCACCAGGCTTAAGTCTAAGAAACCAATTTGGGATAATATTCAGAACCACCGTGTTATGATTTAGATCAGGGGTCTCCAAACTTGGTAACTTTTAAGATTTGTGGACTTCAACTCCCAGAATTCCTCAGCCAGCATGTCAACAAATCTTAAAAGTTGCCAGGTTTGGAGAGCCCTGATCTAGATGCAGAAGGGCGATTGAAATGGGTAACCTTTAATAACTGTAACCAAACAGATCATGCAGGTTCAACAAAACCACTTCCAGGAATACAGCTGCCCTGAAAAATATAGAGCTACCGGAATAGAATCAGGCCACGCAACGCCAGGACTAAGACAACACTCTTTAAGTGGGGAATGGCCCAAAGCCTGCATTGGGCTGGTGCATTGGAATAAACAATAACATATATAGTTTGAGAATATCCCCTCAGGAAATTTCAAGGCATCTTGGGTGATCTCTTTGCAGCCACACCAGAAGCAGCTAGATGGTTAGCTTCCTTAGGATGGTAAATTATAGCATCTATCCCAGGGGTAGGCAACCTTGGCTCTTTTATGACTCGTGAACTTCAACTCCCAGAATTCCTGAGCCAGCTTGGCTGGCTCAGGAATTCTGGGAATTGAAGTCCACGAGTCATAAAAGAACCAAGGTTGCCTACCCCTGATCTATCCTATTGTGACTCTATGGTGCTATATTATGGTGATATTATCAAGGTTTTATCTTAATGTAATTTTGTCTCATATATTGTAATGTCCACATATTTATATATGTGCACTAGAAAGCATTCATACCCCCTTCACTGTTGTCAATTTAGTTACACTACAGCCCGATTCTACAGTTGTTGAAATTCATTATTTTTCTTATTAATCTACACCAGGGGTGTCAAACTGCCGGCCCGTGGGCCGGTTGCATCATACGGAGGCCGCGCCCACCCCAGCTCCGGCAATGCAAAAAAAAGTTGCGATACGTCGTGACATGTCACTTGATGCGGCGAGTTTGATGCCCGTGATCTACACAGTACCCCATAATGACAAAGTGAAAACAGAATTTTAGAAATGTCTGTAAATGTATTAAAAGGAAAGAAACTAAAATATCACATTGGTATAAGTATTCAGACCTGAAATTCACTTAGTACTTTGCTGAAGCACCTTTGGCAGCAATTACAGCCTCGAGTCTTTTGGGGTGTGACGGGGCAAGCTTTGGACACCTGGATTGGGGGATTTTCTGCCCTTCTTCTTTGCAAATCCTCTCAAGCTCAGTCAGGTTGGATGGTGACCGTCGATGGACAGCCATTTTCAGGTCTCTCCAGAGATGTTCAACAGGATTCAACTCAGGGCTCTGGTTGGGCCACTCTAGGACATTCACAGAGTTGTCCCTAAGCCACTCCTGTGTTATCTTGGCTGTGTGCTTAGGATCGTTGTCATGTTGGAAAGTGAACCTTTAGCACAGTCTGAGATCCTGAGCCCTATGGAACAGGTTTTCATTGAGGATATCCCTGTACTTGGTTCCATTCAGCTTTCCCTCAAACCTGTCCAGTCTCCCAGTCCCTGCTGCTGAAAAACACCCCTACAGCATGATGCTGTTATCACCATGCTGGGATGATATTGAGCAGGTGATGAGTGGTGCCTGGTTTCCTCCAGACATAACGGTTAGAATTGAGGCCAAACAGTTCAATCTTGGTTTCATCCAGAGAACCTTGTTCCTCACAGTTTGAGAGTCCTTCAGGTGCTTTTTTGCAAACTCCAAGCTGGCTTTCATGTGTTTTGCACTCAGGCTTCCGTCTAGCCACTCGGCCATAAAGCCCAGATCAGTGGAGAGCTGCAGTGACTTTTTTCCCCTTGCCAGAGCTGGGGTGGGCATGGCTTCTGCATGAA
Organism: Protobothrops mucrosquamatus; assembly: GCF_001527695.2. Lineage (NCBI taxonomy): Eukaryota > Metazoa > Chordata > Lepidosauria > Squamata > Viperidae > Protobothrops > Protobothrops mucrosquamatus. The sequence continues at coordinate 101,713 of NW_015387890.1, read as the reverse complement.
GCAATCCGGCCCGTGGGCCAGCAGTTTGACACCCCTGACGTATAGTTTCCCACCCACTTGAAAGTTTCTTATCATAGAAAAACTATATCAAAAAATCTTCACAAATGTATTGAAATTTGTCACACAGGAAAAAAGCTGGGCTGAAAGCGAGGAAAGGGTGATCACCACAAACTTTCTGATGGTTGATTCTCGTTGCAGGATAGAGCTTGGAATGCCAGACACAATTTTTCCACCTGGACATGTATGACTTGACATCGAGGGCAACTGATAGTGAGGAAGGAAGTAGCAAATGAGCAAGAGCCAGCAATCCAATGTTTTGAAGAGGAGGAAGAGGAGGAGCAAGAGGAAGGAAAGTTTATCAAAAATGCAGATCAATAGGTTGTTAACATATTCTTTAAGAGGGGTCTCCAAACTTGGCAACTTTTGGACTTCAACTCTCAGGTCCCATAGCTGGGTGCTGAAGCCCACAAGTCTTAAAAGTTGCCTAGTATGGAGAGCCCGGCTTTGGAAGAAGAAGTCAGAAAGGATAGAAGAGAGATTTAGACTGGAAATAATAGAATAAATTTGGCAAAGGCAACACACTTTTTAAAGAGGAAACAGTTCAAATTTATAATGATGGGATGGGAGATCCCTGGCTTGATAACAGCCCACATGAAAAGGACTTTGGAACGGTAAACAATTTGTGCCAGCAGGGTGATGTGGCTGTAAAATAAAGTCAGATGCAATTTTGAGCTGCCTCATCAAAAGTGTAATTTTCGAACCACAGAGGGTAAGCATTAGGCACCGTCCTGCTTTGATGAAATCCCTCTCTAGTTCTGAGCACAACTTGGCGACCCTCTTCAAAAGATGCTTGAAGGATGCTGTGCGGGGGCCGATTGCAAGGACAAAATCAGGGATTCTGATTTTTGAACCTTAAAAAAAGACATTGCTCCAGTAGGCAAGAGTAGTTTTAATGTAGTAAAATGAACAATTATTAGAATAATGATTTGTCTGCATAATTGCTAGAATAATGATGTAATGCATAATCACTGGGAAAATTCACTGGGAAAGTTCTGTGTCAGTAATACGTGGCTAACCAAATGCGCATTGCACATGGATACTTTGTATGTAGCAAAACCTTCCATTGTATGCCCATGAGAAACGATCCAAATGTATTACAATGTGTATTACAATGTGTGTAGTCCTTTGTTCCTGAAAGGATAGTATAAAACTGCCCTCCTTGTTCAGAATTGCATGTCTCCATATGCCTCTGAACCTGCGCAAATAAACCTCTCTGCTAAACCCCTCTGGAATTCGTAAGAGTTCTTTCGTTTTCCACAAGAGTTTGATGACGATCCTCAGGGATGCTTCAATTTGGATTCCTGATGAGCCCGAATAGATGGTCTTTCAACAACCCCTTCAAGCACCAGGACTGGATTCCCCCATGATCCCCGGGCTGCTGGTTGTGAGCTGCAGCTGTTGAAGTCCAGACGCGGGGAAAAGCAGGGAGCCAAAGGCCTGCAAGCAGGAGCGAAGAAAATGCACTCTGCACATGTGCAAATGCCAGCGGTAATAGTGATTCTGTTTATTACGCTCTTATTTCTAGGCAAAGTGCAGATACACAATGAATAGTAACTTATTACAACAGCAAAACATTGACGTCCCCACATCCTAAAGTTGCCAAGTTGGAAAAAACATAGCTTTACACATTAATTATAGTTATTTTAAATCAACTCCACGGGCTTTTTAAGACTTAATGGCAACGGTTGCGAATAAACCATGTGGCTAAGCAGCCGCTACTTCGTCACAGGAAGCAATAAGATGCTTCGCTTGAATGCCACGTTAACCCGGGTTCAGTCAGGAGCGCGAATCCAGCGCTGTTCTCACGAGGGGATCGCTACTCGAGGACAGGCGTGCGTTGCCATGGCAACAGCAGGCCTCTGAGCACCCGTGTATCAACTTCCGGTTTCCTGCCAGCACGACTCCATAATCCACCGCGCTCAGAAGCCGCGCTGTAGCTTTCTAATTGGACAGCCATGTTTGGGCTCTACCACTAGATCGGGGGAGATCCCGGCGGGGGAAATGTGGGGAAACGTTTGCCGGGGAAAATAGAGACAGCGCAGTTCCTCCGTTTCCCTTCTCTCTGTGGTAAATAAGCCGCAGAGAGCCGAGGCTGCCCAAACAGAAGCGAATATTCGCAGCCCCCATCAGGTGGCCGTGGAACGGGCCACGGCCGCGCTCTGCCCCCCAAAAAGGCGGGAAGCGTCGCCAATAGGCGAAACGGTTTCCCCCAATCGGCTTCGTCCGCTTGCGCTCTCAACGTACCTTGCTGCCGTCCCCTCGCCGCGCACCTATGGGCCGGCGGCCGTGCCGATATGCAAATCGCGGGATTCCGGCAGCCAACGAGGCGGCGCGACCCCGCCGAGCCGCGCGGCGATTGGCCGGCGTCAGGGTAGCCGGCACGGCCAGCACGGTGGGATGCCCCCTTGCGGCTGAGGCGGCGGGAGGCATGTGCGAGAGGGGCAGCGGCGACGGCGGCAACGGCGGCGGGGCGGAGCCGTTGCCGAGCTGAGGCGGCGGCGGCAGCGCGGAAGGAGCCGGAGATGGTGGCCGCGGGCGGGGGGCCGCAGCTCCGCGTCGCCTCGCTCTTGGCCGCGGCGCTGCTGGCGCTGCTGGCCCTGCAGCAGCCGCCGCCGGGCAGCGTGGCCGGGGCCAGCCTGGCCGAGAGCGTGGTCTGGGCCGTGAACGCGGGCGGGGAGGCCCATGTGGACGTCCACGGCATCCACTTCCGGAAGGACCCCCTCGAGGGACGGGTGGGACGAGGTGAGCGCGCCTCCCCGCCGGAGACGACCCCCCCTTTCCCCGGCCGCCCCCCCCCAGCCTCAGGTGGAGCCTCCACGCGCGGGGCTGGTCTACCTGAGTGGGGGGGGGGGCGCGAGGGAGACTGCCTCGGCCTCGGAAGTCGTGGCTGCCGGCCGGCCGGGCCGGGTGACGTTGGCCCCCGCGGTGGAGCCGCCATGTGTCGAGGCAGCCTACCTGGGCCTCCCGTGCCTGCGGACTGCGGAGACGGGGGCCCCGGGAGGCCTTGGGAGGAGGGTCGGGCTCCGAGCTGGACAGCGCTGCTTGTCAGTGTCTCCGCCGGGGCCCAGCAGGGAGCAGCTGCCCTCCTTTCCCCGAGCTGGGGGAAGAGGGGATGGCGGGGGGGGGGTTCCCATGTTGTGGCACAGTGGCAGGTGCCACGGCTGGAGTTGGGGCCGAGGAAGTAGACTGGGAAGCCCGTCGCTGCCCCTTGGCTGCTCCAGAGGACACCACAACCACCCCCCGGCTCTGCACTGCTGCTGTCCCCAGGGTTCAGGCCGGGTTTGGGGTGGGCCTGCATGGCAGAGGCGCCTCGGGTGAAGGATTAGCCCCTCGCCCCGACTGCGGATCTTGGAGCTCTGGAGGCTGAGCTGGTGTGGAAGAGCGTGGGTCGCCCCACGTGGGTAGAGGAGTCCCAAGGCCTTAGGTCAGTGTTTCTCAACCTGGACCATTTTAAGGCATGTGGACTTCAACTCCCAGAATTCCACAGCCAGCAATGCTGGCTGTGGAATTCTGGGAGTTGAAGTCCACGTGCCTTAAAATGGTCAAGGTTGAGAAACACTGCATTAGGTGGATGTTATTGGCCAGGAGTAACGCAGATCTCATTACCCAGAACATCCATTCCTAGGCTCGGGGGGGCTCCCAGGGGTGTCGGACCACAACTTCCATGCATAGGGTAGCTAGCTCCCAGCCCTCTTCCTTCCTTTTGTGGATTCTGTCCTCCTTATCCCTGCTTCTGCTCTAGGGAAATCAAGGGTTGATCTCACGGGACGCTTCTGTCTTGCTGCCTTGGTGTGAATTTCAATGCATCCTCTGCATGCAGGCCAAAATTTAAGCAGGGAAACATTCTTTGCAGCTGAGATACAGAAGGTGTGTGTGTGTGGGGGGGGATAGACCCAGTTCTGACCTTGCTGGGCTTCCCCTTCTCCTCGCTGCAGTGGCCTGTTCTCTTTCTTCAGAGCTGCCCTCCCGGATCCGCTTCTCTTTTTTTTCACCATTTCCCAACATCTTGGTTTCTACCGTTCTCCTTGTCATCTCTCTCTTTCTCCTTCTTTCTCTCCCTTTCCATATTGGCTTATTGTGGCCGGATTCTGTGGCTTCAGTGACAAACCAGAATTTCTGAATTCTTTTGACAAGTCATCACAATCTGCTTTCCTTGTATATGAATGAATGGTAAACTGCAAATGTTGAGCATATGGTCTGTTCTCCTTTTGATTCACATCGGATGGGGGTGGGGACAGCCTGTCATATGTGTAGGTCTGATGGAGATAGCTGTGGTTTCTGCTCAAAGAAAGAACCACACCAATTCCAGGTGCCTCTTTAAGGAACTTCTTTGTCGTTTTAGTAAACCAGAAGCTGCCTCTCTTCTACCTTCTTCTCTTATAAAATGCTACAATAATGTTTGCTGCTTATTGTTTCTACATTGTGTAGAAAGAACATTGTGGGTTTTTTTTTTTCCTTTCTGTGCTGTGCTGGGCTGGGGGAAAGTGGAAAATGTTAAGCCATTGCACGGTTGCTTGACAGTTTCATCACTTTGTGCTCCGGTGGTTCCTTCCAATTGTTTTCTTCCTAAGTTAGGTCAACTCTCTCGGCGTCTTCCCAATTCTCATTTCCAGGCCTGTTAATTGTTAAGCAGCTTGACGGAATTCTAGAGAGTTATATTGGAAGGAGACAACACTTTGACACAATGCTACAGTTCCTGCTTGCACATGTCCAGTAGTACTTTCACTGCTAGGAGAAGAAGGCTTGATGAGTAAAACCTTAGTAGATTGTGTGGTTTTGCAAAACAGATCATAATCTTCAGTAATGCCTGTTGTCTTCCGGGGTGTTTACAGATACGGAATGTGATTTTGCTGCATAAACTGAAGCCCTGTAGATTCTTTCAGTGGTTGTCGGATGTTTCAGCCCTGGACTCTGTAGTTTGTAAAAACTATAGTTTATTAACCATTTGCATAGAGAAGACAAACGCTTAACAGATTTGCGGTTGACAGACATAGTTGGGATTGTTGATATCCCAAAAGGTAAAAGCAAAATTTAAAACTATCATAGTACATTAGAGAAATAGTATGAAAATAAATAATTCCCGTAATGAGAGACTGAAGGAACTTGGAGGATTAACTTTCAGAAGGGAAGACTGAAGACAGAGCCCTCTTCAAATACCTGTAATCATGTCATGTTGGTTGGTTGGTATCCTGCCTTTAATATTTTTACCGATAACGCAAGGTGGCAAATATATCCAACATTCCTTCCTCCCCTATTTTCCCCACAACAACAGCCCTGTGAGGTGGGTTGGACTGAGAGGGGGACTGGCCCAAAGTCACCCAGTCGGCTTTCATGGCTAAGAAGGGACTTAAACTCAGGATCTCCTGGTTTGTAGCCTGAAGCCTTCAACTCTAGACCAAGCTGACTAGACTAGGCCATACTGGAGGATGGTTGCAATCTTGTTGTCTTATCAGGGTCTGGGCCGTGAAATAATGGATTTAAATTATAGGAAGAATGTGTAAAGTTAAGTCCAAAAAAGGTGGTGGGCTTCCTTTCTCTGGCTGTATTGAAACAAACGTTAGTCTTTGGGGATGTATTAATTTGGGCTCCTGTCCTGAATAGGGAGTTGGATTCGGTGGTCTTAGATTCCTTTAACATTTTGATTCTCTGATCTTGCCCCTGTGATCATGCTGCAGACATTTTCTGACCATGTAAACTGAGCTATCATCAGACTTAATTATACTAAACAAATTCCAGATTTCTCATTCAGAATCAGTATGTGAGATACATTAAACCAAATCTCCATTTCTCACATTTCCTGTGTTGCCATCATATTCCCAAATTACACTTTGATGTCAAAACAAAGATTCTTCCGATGTTCAGCTCTTACACAAGTATTTAGATTGTCTTCTCTGTGTTAGCTGTACTCTAAGGTATCATCAGCACATTTGAAAGTTACCAGGTTGGGAAACTTTGGCTTGCAAAATCTGGACTTTGCCACAAGTCTGTAAAAAATATTTCAGGCTCAAGCTTGCTGCAATATTCTGCTGTCTTGTGCCTGCGGTCTGTGTCTCGTCTCAGTCAAACCCTCAAGGAGTTGGGCTTTTGCAAAGGGAGGCTATGGGAGAAGATCTGGTTGTGTACTAGACAGTCCATACCAGTTGCCTCTTCCCAGGTGACTGCTCCAGCTCCATGCAGGCCCTTAGTTTGCTTCCCACTCTCTGCCTCATTTTAGCATTAAGGTTTGGAAGTCCAGCATGTTTTCTGGGATTCTAGCTGTGAGAAAACGGAATTTTCAGTTGCTTTGTTTCCTGCGTTTCTGTGCTATTTTTCTTTGGTTTGTCATCTGGAGTAGTGAAAGAGAGAAAGTAAAATTGGGGGGAAATGGCAACTCTTCAGCGCTGCTGTGCAATGATTGTGCCAAGTACCCTGGATAGACCAGGAGGTGGGGAAGGGATTGTGCTCAGGCCAAGAGTTGGCCACGTTTCCTCAGATGCCCCCAGGTAGGAAGGCTCCTTGTGGCAGGGCCATCTCGGTCCCAATAAAGAGATGGCTTTTGGGGCCCTTCAGGTCTGTCAGCAGAGCTTTGCAGCTCCCTTCCTCTCTCAGATACTCCTGAGCTGGAGCTGGAGGCAGTATTGACTGTGGGGCTGGCCAGGGCTTTTCTGCTGAGCTTTTCTGGAGAGGAAGCCCAAACAAAGCTGCAGTCTGAGGCTGGAGCTATGCACATACGCCAAGCAGGGACTTGTGGTGGGCATTCTGCATTGGATTCCCAATCGAAACCCAGAAAAGTCTTCTCAGCCTATTTCAGAACACCGTTTAGTTGGGAAAGGAAGAGGGCTTTAAAATTGTATCCTGACCAGCCAATGATTGTGTCTATTACAATCTAAATCTAAAATAATATATAGTGGGGTTGCCTGGGTTGGGTTTTTATACTGCTTGCTTTTAATATCATTATGGGAGTTGGCAGTCATATACATTTATTTTATATGTGTGTGTATCATGGTGTGACCGTATCTCTGCTGTCTAAGCTTCATGAGTTGACAGCCTGACATTAGCAAAAGGGGGGGGGGGAGGATTGGAC